>NC_143547.1:6539187-6839187 GCF_031878675.1 Megascapheus bottae | reverse complement strand
TAGGTATTGATATGATTTTAAAACTCTCGAGAATTAGGGAACCTGATAGGTTACACATGTTGTCTCCATCCTACCAGCTACAGGAGGTACAAATATTTCAGTGCATTATGAGAGAAAACTGAGCCCTTCTGACTCTGGGGCCTGACTCTGTCCTTCACGCTTCTGAGCTACAGCATCACTATCTCTGCAAGTGTTCTGGAGCATCAGCATGATGGTCAAATTCTTGTGTATCTCATGCAGTTATACTACGTACGTGTGTGTTCTGGGACTGGGAGTTGAGTTGAACTCAGAGCCTGGATGCAATCCTTTTAATTCTTTTGCTCAAGGTCTGTGCTACCACTTGAGACACAGTTCCACTTCCAGCTTTTTGGTGATTAATCAGAGATAAGAATCTTACAGACATCCTACCTACCAGCACAGGTTTGAAAAGGCAAGCCTCAGATCTCAGCCTTCCGGAGTAGCTAGGATTACAGGTGTGAGCCATACGTACCTGGCTCCTTCTAAATCTTAAATGTTTATAAACCTCCTTTCCAGGAGAATACAGACAGCAGTCCTTATCACAAGGATTAGCATCTGTTTTAGGGTGGGATGCATTCTTTCTTCCAAGGGGTACTAAAGGAAAGAACAGTGAGGAATCGTAGAATGTTAAGAACAAAGATAAACACCTATCTTTGCATAACTTTAAGTCAGCCTCCTTCCTTCACCATATAAATATCCCTGACATCACCGAGATTTTGAGAGCAGCCATGCAGTGTGTTTCTGCCTTTCTACTTGTCTGCTTCTTGGTTTGCTTGCTTACTCAATAAAGCTGTCAAGTTTTCTTACCATTATGACTTGTCCAGAAATTCTTATTTTGCAATTGAAGTCAAGGACCCTAGATGAAGAGTCCCTACGCCTAAAGGGAAACTTCGTAAACTTTACCTGGACATGGTGACTCTAAATCAGAAGGAATGAAAGCAAAGGATTCTGGAAACACTTATTTCAATTATACCACCGTGCCTTCGACTAGGACTTACAGAATAGTATCACTGAAATTAGCAGTGTCTCCAGGTGTTTCACACGTCTGCATTTCTATTTCCATATCTTTTTAAATGATACTGTGGTTTGAATTGGGGTTTTCCCATTTGTGAGGCAGGCACTTCACATGAACTTTATTCCAGCCACTTGTTTTTTGCACTTATTTCGAGACAGGATCTTGTCCCATCCCATACCTCCAGAACTGCAATCCATTTAATGCTTCTTGCCATAACTGAAGAACGCTTGCTGTCACCATACCCAGCTATTGGTAGTACAGGGGCTCTGATCTCAGCCTTCCAAGTAACTAGGAATTTAAGTGTGAAATCATCACCATCTGAAGTTTTGGTAAGCTTCATAGGCAAACTTCAGATTGTTCAGAGTATAATCTTGAAAATGTGAGCTCTAGTAGGCAGCGGTGTCTTGCTTTACCTAAAAGGATCAAAGGTGTGCAACTGTCACTTTCTAATGATGTTTTTGTCTAGCTTATAGTCTCCGTTCCCTTGCTTACAAATAATGCAGAGACTATGTCACACATGCAGGAAATGCATAAAGACAAGCAAAGGACATGTAGAAACCATGATTACACTAGATTAGCTGCCCAGTTAAATTCATATGTGTGTCAGATAAACAATGAATACTGGGCCTAAAGCAAACAACTGTGAAGTTTAAAGGTAAAGTCCTGCAGATGAACTAGAAGCATAGCCCAGGAAGTAGAGCAGTGTGGCCAGGGTAGGGGCCTGGGCATCACGACACAGCCAAGAAACCCTGTCTTGTCCTTCCTTCTGCCTTCCAGGCTCGGATCCACTACTAGAATTTATCTTGCCAAGAAGGGCTGGGCCCAGGACAGAGCCAGGGGCGGGGTTTCGGCCACTAATTGGGCTAGGGACAGTGCTATGGCTTTCAGCAGCAGATAGACTTTCTGGTTGGTGGATTGGACTCACCTCCCTTCTGCCTCGGGCGGCTGGAAGGATGGCAGGGAAGCTAATTTCCCCGCAGCAGCAGCAGGCTCCAAGAACCCAACTTGCCCTGCGTGCGGAAGTCACTGTTTGGCTCCATTCTCCCGCCCAGGCCAGGCCAGATCCACTGAGAATTCCGCTCCAGGTGGAGGCGGGTTATTTCCCCACGCCGGGAGCCGGACGCAGCGGGGAGGCGGGCTCAGGAAATGCTGGAGGCTGGGGGGCCCCGCCCTCCCCCACTGGCTGGCCTGGGCGGGAAGGGCCCCAGGCTGCAAAGTGGCTCCTGGCCACAGCCTAGTGGCCTGGCGGGCCTCCCGCCCACTCGACCCCGCGGCCTGTTTCCCCTCCCGGGGCCTCCCAGAGACGGAGGGGCTGGGCAGCGGCGTCTCGGGCTCCGTTGGCTCCCAGCTCCCGCCCGAGCTAAGCTGGGCGGTCCCCAAAGCCACGCGAGACCCCGCGTGGTGGGCCTGGTGAAGGCGGGGCCGCCGGAGCGCCAGCCCCGTCCCGCCCAGCCCTGCGAAAGTCTGGTTGGCTTGTTTTCCAGTCTGTACTTGGCTTCTAGCATTTCGAAAAGTCCAGGACCTCCTCCCGCCTCGCCCAGCCCGGTCCTGAGAGCGGTGGGAAGCTCACACCAAGGACGTGGGGGCGCCTGACAATCAGGGGATGCAGAGCTGGAGCAATTCCCAAGGTCCACCCGAACAGGTACTCAAGGCTGGTGCAGCAAACCATCTAAAGACCTCTGAGTAGTCTTTGCACCCAAGAGGTATTACTGTGTATGTTTTAAAGTATTACAAACTGGGTTATTGGCTTCATTGAGTTATAATCCATGTGTTATAGTTCCTTAATGCTATCATGCAATTTAAGGTTAAATGCACTGGCTAGAGCAAGAAGCACTTTGATTCTAGATAAAAGTATTTTATCCAGTACAAATCGTTTCCTACAAATTAATACCTATTAGAAATAAGAAATCTAAGCATTTTTGCATGCAGTTTTGTTCCACTTGAGTATTTTCTATTAAAATTCTGTGCAAAGGTTACATGAAAGAAGACCAACACATGAATGTACAAAGCGATATTCAGGAGTCTTTGTTAAGCCATATTCATGTTTCATTATGCCTACAATAACATACAGAAATCATTTTTCCATTGTACTCATATACCTGTTTCTCTCCCATGATTAGGGAATGTCAAAGTAACCAGGCACTCCAGAATTGAATCCAAGCTCTGTGGGAATGACCAAGGGGACAGTTCTGCTTCTTTTCCCTTCTGGGTGTTTTCATTGCTTTGCTTGGGTTCTCTTCACTAAGTTTGGGTTTCATCTGATTAGCACATTTCCCAAAAGTCAACAAGTACAGGAAACTCAGATGGTGCCATGTACTCCAGAGAATGGAAATCATTGACCAAGAAGATAGAATTCCTATTGATGCAGGTGGCTTTTGCCTGTAATCGTAGCTACTCAAGAAGCTAAGATCTGTGGATAGCAGATCAAAGCCAGCCTGGGAAAGAAAACCCATGAGCCTCTTATTTCCAATTAATTACTACAAGAAATTGGAAATAGAGTTGTGGCCCAAGTGGTAGAACACTAGACAAGCAAAAAAGGCTAGGGGACACCATCCTGTCTCTGAGTTCAGGCCCCAAGACAGGCATTAAAAAAAAGAGGTGGAAAAGAAAGAGGGAGGGAGGAGAGAGAGAAGACAGATTCCTATACTGAAATCTGCATGTGGAAGAAAAATGTTTTCTCTCTTCTAGCTATCCATTGTGATCACCCATCAGTCTAACTCACCTCTTACTGTTAAATTGCAGGCTTGAAGTTGTTGCAGGCTTGAAGTTGTCTTCCTTTCTGGGTCATAGAGAAGGCTGCAGTGGATTTCAATACCAACTTGAACAGTATAGTAAGTTTCCCATCTCACAAAACAAACCATATCCAAAGGAGGAAGGGAAGAAACTAGGAGGGAGGGAGAAGAAGAGTGAAAGAGAAGAGAAAATACTTTTGTGTGTGTGTGTGTCAGTACTGGGGTTTGAACTTAGAGCCTGACCCCTAGCTTGGCTTATTTCTGCCTCCAGCCCACCCCTTTGCTTGTGATTTTGAAGATGTTGTTTTGCAAATTTTCCTACCTGGTTTGTGTTGGAACCATGAGCCTCGGATCCTAACCTCCTGAGTAGCTAGGATGACACATGTGAGCCCCTGGCATCCAGCAAGAATATACTCTTACGTGTTGTACACCAATGAGGCCAATTCAACCTACATGCCCAGTGGTTTATATGCCTTCCTGTAGACATTTAGCACTCCTCCTTCCCTCTCTCCTTGTCAAGATGAAAATATAGTTTTTGGACAGAGTCAAAGTTCCAGAGCCAGAATTTTTATTTATGTTTTAATTGTTATTTTTTGCCAGTCCTGGAGCTTGAACTCAAGAACCTGGGCACTGCCTTTGAGCTTTCTCAAAGCTAGCACTCTATCACTTGAGCCATAGCACCACTTCCTGCTTTTTCTGTGTATGTAGTAACCAAGGAATTGAACTGAGGGCTTTGTGCATGCTAGGCAAGCACTCTATCATTAGGCCTCACTCTTAGCCCATATTTTTTTAACCAAGGAATTTCATATCATTATGTCAGTTTGAGTATAAACTGGAAACTATTTTCTTCTCCTCTCTCTCTCCATCTCTCCATATATGTGTATATTTTATATATTATGGCATATGTTATATACAGGAAAACTGCTAGAAAATATACTTTTAAGATTCATTTTCTAGCTGGGTGCCAGTGGCTCATGCCTATAATCCTAGCTACTCAGGAAGCTGAGACCTAAGAATATAGCTCAAAGTCAGTCCAGGCACACAGTCTGTGAAACTCTTATCTTTAATTAACTACCAAAAGCAGCTGGAAGTGGAACTGTGGTTCAGATGGAAGAGCACTAGCCTTGAGCAAAAGTAGTTCAGGGACAGCACCCAGGCCAGGACTGTGTGTGTGTGTGTGTGTGTGTGTGTGTGTGTGTGTGTGTGTGTGTGAAAGCATTCATGGTAGAAGCTAACCAGAAAGTAGGTGAAAGAAAAGCCAACCTTGAATTTAGTGCCACACATACATGATGCTATGTACTTGTTCGATTTTTTTAAATTGGAATGTACTTTGGAAAGAAGTAATTCATACCTGTGTTTCTAGGCAGCACTGGAGGCAATTGATGAACTGGATCTTTTTGGAGCTCATGGTGGGCGCAAGTCAGTGATCCACGTCCTGCCTGATGAAGTAGAGCACTGCCAGGTAACCCTGAGTTCCAGAGAGTAGGGAAGGAGAATCCCAGAGGAAAGGCCCACGCTCCAGTGTGCAGTCCCTACCCTCGTCGCTTGCTCTGCTGACTTCTTGAGCTTCCAACTGAGCATATTGGTTGTTGCCCTCCCCTGCTGCCTTACAAGACAGTTGTTAGGCTAGAGTGGATGAACCCAGACAATCTATCCAAGTACTTTACAGCCAGACAGAAGACACAGTGTGGCTGTGTATATAAAGTCAGCAATCAAAGCAACTTTCTTTTGCTGGAGGCAAAATCTATCTGTTGTCCTTTCAACACACAGGAGGTTTACTGAGGTTTGTTTCATACTTCACCAAGCACTATCTGAGTTGGGTAAGGCTTGATGAACAGAATGGGTAGTGGAAGGGAAATGAGCTGGGAGAGATGCACATTAATAGAACCTCCCAGAAGTACAGATTATAGAAAGGAATAACAGTTGGAGATTATGGGACTCCATCATCAAACTCGTAGTGGGGCTCCCAGGATGTGCTGAGGCTGCAGTCAGCCTCATACATAAAAACTTGGCCATGGAGAGTGTTTCCAGTAAGGAAGAGCTTAAGGAGGAATGACTATAACCATGCACATTATAATGACATTTTGGTCATGAGGGACCATATGTACTATGGTGTGTATATCATATAGGCTATGACTATATTAAGCCAAGCCTTCTAAGTTTATGTAAGTATACTCTATGATGTTCACATAATGATGAAATCACCTAATATTTCATTTTTCAAAATGTCTTCCTGGTGTTAAGTGACTGTGGTCAAAGAACTGGGCTCAGTTATCAATAAGCCATAGATAATAAAGTTTTAGGATTCAGGTATACTTTAATGGAAAAATGTTTACCATCTATCTTTATCTATTTCTCCATATCTCCCCGCATTAAAAATAGTCATTAATACAGTCTATGCTATTTCCTGGAGTATTGTTTAGGAGAGATATACTAGTGTGTATGTCTGTGTGTGTCTGTGTCTGAATTAGACATGACATTTAATTGAATATTGTGAACTTTCTGACTAGAAGGATCTCAAAATCCAGATAGGTCACTTCCTGGTTACATGCCGTGGGCTCACATCTCTGTGTATATAAGTCTCAGAGGCATTGTGTGTAAATTGTACACACAAATGATATATTTTTTTGCCAGTCCTGGGGCTTGAACTCAGGGCCTGAGCTCTGTCCTTGGGCTTTCTCAAGGCTGGAGCTCTACAATTTGAGCCATAGCACCATTTCTGGCTTTTTCTTCATATGTGGTACCAGGTCTTCATGCATGCTAGGCAAGCACTCTACCACTAGGCCAAACTCCTGGCCACAAATAATATCTTAATTCCTCATATGGAATACATGATAAGCTTTATTTTTTATTTTTTAGAATTTAGTCTCATGTCTGCACACGTTAGACTTCAGTATTGGCTCCTTTCCCTGCCCAAATGTTTCCTCATAATTCTAGCTGCCTTCCATGTTTACAAGGCCTAATCCAGCCACTTATAGTGGAACCCTACTCTAGTGTCTTTAATAACCCTGGGAAGATTCTAGGGCTAAACTAACTTGTTGTTTCTCATTTTGCCCGAGCATTTGTGGGGTCTTCTGAGTTTGACTACTTTAACATTTCCTGGGTCTCTCAAATGAACTAGTCCCATCTCACAGAAATAGCCACTTCTCTTCGTCCATCCTCCATGCATGTTCTTTTCTAGTTTGGTGACTTCATAGACAGAACATCTTTGTCTGCTGACATAGATGATCTTGTAGTTTCTTCCCCAACACATCCTAACGATCCAGCCAACTCCAGAAGAAAGAGATGAGCAGATCTCAGCATAAGCTCCAGAATAATCCATGCTCTATCCAATCCCTCTGTACTCTCTAATAGAGAGGAAAAATAGGCTAGACAGTTAACAGTGGCTATCAGGTGCCATGGTTGTAGGGCAAAGCTTCATGCCGAACTGGCAAACTCAAATGAATGTTCTTTTAGGGCTTTGATTCTTAGATAGTGCATTTAACTATTGCTACTTCTATAGGTTAGGCCACCTCTTTGTTTTTCATTCAGTCTATCTTGTTCTCCATGTTGCCAAGAGCATCAACATCTAAAGTGATTGACACTGGACTTCTTTCCATTATTTCTTTCCCTGCCTTTGCATTGGAACATGTGAACCTTGTGCATTTGACCAGAAGTTGCCAAGATAGTATTACAGATAAAATAAAATATATACTGCCTGTTGAGAGAATATTTTAACATGACTGCAGTTTCAGGTTATTTAAAATGTATTTTCTTTGCTTTTAAAAAATATTGTAGGAGTCAGGAATGTGGCCTAGTGGTAGAGTGCTTGCCTAGCATGCTCAAAGCCCTGGGTTTGATTCCTCCTTACCACATATACAGAAAAGGCCAGAAGTGGTTCTGTGGCTCAAGTGGTAGACATTAGAATGAGAAAGCTCAAGGACAGTGCTCAGGCCCTGGGTTCAAGCACCAGGACTGGAAAAAATATTGCGCGTGCGCTCGCTCTCTCTCTCTCTCTCTCTCTCTCTCTCTCTCTCTCTCTCTCTCTCTCTCTCTCTCTCTCTCTCTCTCTCTCTCTCTCCCTCTCCCTCTCCCTCTCCCTCTCCCCCTCTCTCTCTCTCTCCCTCCCTCTCTCTATCTCTCTTTCTCTCTTTCTCTCTCCTCTTTCTCTATGTAACCTATTTTAGAAACTCATTCCTACAACAGCCACTAGGTGGCAGTGATGCTCTGGTTACCCCACATCCTTGTGCCCTAATTGTGGGTGATGGATCATTCCTCCATTTAATGCTGCCTTCATTTGTTATAGGGATGAAATCACCTTTATTCTTTGGTGGGGATCCAACTAGCCACTACCACCTTTATATCTGCATATTTAATGCCACAGTACTAACAGTACTATTCTCTATTCAAGAAATTTTTACATCGTTGCTGGTTTAATGAAGCAAATCAATTCATACAGTAGAGAGATAAAACCAGACATTGGGGCTGTTGTAAATATCTCAAAATTAGTCAATAAACTATTCATAGCTTTCAGAGGACAAGACGGACATCAGGGATTATTGTAAATAATTCCAAATTATTCAAACAGATATCAACTATTCATGACTTTACAAATCAAATAAGAAACATGCCCAACCAAGCAAAATGTACTTGTGTTAAACATCTGCAAAACGGGAAAAAGTCTAGTAAATACGAATATGTCACCAAATTTAGCTTTCACCAGAAGGAAATACTGTTAACTATTTTAAGAAGCAAGAGTAGGGCCAGGAGTGTGGACTAGTGGAAGAGTGCTTGACTAACATGTACAAAGGACCCAGGTTTGATTCCTCAGTACTGCATACAGGGAAAGCCAGAAGTGGTGCTGTGGCTCACATACTAGAGCGCTAACCTTGAAGAAACCCAAGGACAGGGCTCAGGCCCTGAATTCAAGTCCTCAGACTACCGAAGAAGAAGGAGGAGAAGGAGGAGGAGAAGGAGAATAAGGGGAAGCAGCAGCAGCAGCAGCAGCGAAATCAGTACAACACAGGCAGGACCCAATTCTGATTTCTAGGTAGCATTTCAAACGCCATTTTCCTTTCTGTAAGACACACTTGAACCGTAACATAGGCTGATTCAGGATCTAACGGTTCAAAATGCAATATGTGCTATGATAGCTTACATGTCTACTCATTTTTGCAGGAACAACATGTATACAGACTATACCATGCAAGTTGAAGGTGTGCTCTAGACGTTTGTAGGAACAACTTTATATATTTCACTAGTGTGGGGAAAGAACATAGTAACTGTTAGTGAGAGTTATGAGTATTTTGTTGATTTCTGTAGATATTTTTTTTTGCCAGGCCTGGGCTTCAGCTCAGGGCATAAGCACTGTCCTTGGACTTTCTCAAAGTCAGAGCTCTACCACTTGAGCCACAGCACCACTTCGGGCTTTTTTCTATGTATGTGGGACTGAGGAATCGAACCCGGGTCTTTGTGAATGCTAGGCAAGCACTCGACCACTACACCAAACTCCCAGTCCTGATTTCTGTAGATACTTTGATCTGCCTTTTAAACCTTTCAATTTGGTGTTACACAATGAGAAAGTACCTAATATTTGAGAGGAAAGAAGAGCTCAGTGATGCAAGTTATTTCCCCTGACATGGAGGCCAGAAGGCAAGAACTGACCCCTGGCCAGAACCTGGCTCCAGAAAGCACCTGAGGCCTGGTCTGCATGCCTTGCTAGGAGCTCTGAGCCGCCTTTAGGCCACAGGCAGCCCTGTAACAGTGCTTCCTTGTGCAGGCCACAGGAGTCCAGCCTCAGGCAAGGAGGTGGAAGGATGGCTCCCTTCTCTCCCAACAGCAGAGGCTGTCCCCCACCAGTCCCCAAGCACAGGGACCAATTGAGGAGGAAGCCCTGAGCCAAAACCAGGAAGCAGACGTGGACTGGAAAAGCCCAGTGGAAAAGCCCAATTCTCAAGACTGTACCAATAAGCAGATTCTTTGCTTGATTTTTGGTGTGTGTGTCTACCCCTGCTGGTCATTTCCTCGGCATTTTGTGTGGCATTCTCCATGCACTCATCCTACAAGAAGGTGCTGGTCACTGCTTTAGTGGGCACTCTGTCCACCTCCCGAGGCTGTGAGCCGCTGACGCTCAGCTGCTCTGAGCTGGCATCTCTTTCAAAGCTCTGGTGCAGGCTGCTTTCCTCACCTGAAATGAATACACTGAGTGCCAGGCCAGTGTCCTCGGAGAAGCAGCCCCCAGGGTAACAGGGTGGCCCCATGAGCACTGAGCACCAGCCAGCATGCTCTCTGCAGTATCTCAGCCCTTTCCCCAAGTGAATGCCCCCACAGAACTCCTGGGGAAATCTTGGCTGGCTTTCCATCAGGTACAGGTAACTGGGTAGCAGTTGGTGCTAGTGTGAGTTCAGACAGCCTCAGCTGGGACACTGACTGTTGAATTGAGACTTACAGCATAATGGTCTGACCTCAGAGGCCACTCGGGGCCAGTGGCTGCACAAGAGAAGGCTGGATGGCACCATCAACAAGGTCCCAGTGGGATTCTACCAGAAGGTGTGAAGATCCTGCAGAAGGTACGGTGGGTTCTGGGCCGCTTTGGTGCTTTGCATCTAGGGAATAGCAGGCAGCAGATGGTTGCAGAACAAGCAAATACAGCACCCAACCCTAAGTAGCTCAGGTAAAGAACAGGGTCTCTCCACCTGTTCATGACTGGCATCTCTGCCTAAGTAATTCTCTAGTGCTGAGACCTTTTCCACACAGGAAAATGCATGTACCACACATTACATACCCAAATACAGGAGAACATAGCTGAAACCAATTTCCAACATGATCATAGCATGAAAAAATAGACCCATCTCTTCTCTGTACCCCACAATCTGTCTCCTCCCACATTTACTCTGCGGTGTTCATACAGCTCTGGGGCCCCACTGAGCTTCAGCTGCCTCTACCATGGAGCAACAGTATGCTCTACTTAAAAGCATCTATGCAAATCAAGATGCTTTTTTCTAATGTCTTTTTAGCACATTTCACAGCAGGAAAGAAGAAAAGCAATATTCCCAAATGAGAATGTACTGAAGGCCCTCTGTATAGCAACATAACCACTTCACTTACATTTTATTTTTTTGCCAGTCCTGGGCCTTGAACTCAGAGACAGGACACTGTCCCTGAGCTTTGTTTTGCACAGGACTAGCACTATCAATTGGGCCACAGTACCACTTCTGGCTTTTTCTGTCTTTATGGTACTGTGGGATCAAACTTAGTACTTAATGTATGCGAAGCAAACACTCTACCACTAAGCTACATCCCCAGCCAAATGCATTTGTATTCTTTGTGCTTCAGCTGCTCCTGGCCAGTAGCAAGGCTCTAGACTATGTAGTGAAGCCCGAGGTCTTCCTTATGTGTCCACTGAGCTGGGGAGGAGGGTACAGTGTGCCCTGCGCAGGAGCAGCTGGCCTCTGTTACCCACTGGTCCCTCTCCAGTGGAGCCCTCACAGCTACAGCTGTCATAGTCCACCACTCTCCATATTTATTCAGGAGCCCTGGAATGCGGTGAAGGCAGCACAGCTGCTGCCAGCTGGGTGTGGGGAGGGGGAAATTGGCCACTTACACTAGGCCTATCTATTCCTAGAAAATCTCCCCACTCTTCCTGGCCTCACACTTCCGTCCAGACTCCCACTGACACGGAAGCAAGGCGCTTGTATTATGAAAAAGTAGCATTTTGTGTGCAGCCCACTTGATATTTATATACACGGGTGTGCTTGTCTGTGCATGCGCGCCAGTCTTTTGAGATTGGAGCTTATTATAGAATCTGGAAAGCAGACGCCTGCAGAAGCACAGAACTATCACTTCACCAGCAGGAGCATGCAAACCACCCTTCATCACGGCACCGAAGGGGGCCTGGCAGGTACCAGGGCCCAGACTCCAAGTAAATGCAGAGCCTCCAGACACTGGGACGTGGCAGGCACATCCCCGGACATTACTCCTCCATGATCTGAGAGATGCCTGCCCTAGAATTCTTCCACGGAAACGCAGCCCGTGGGCAGTGAGAACATGGCTCTAAAGATAACTCTGGCAGTCTGGCATAGTCCAACCCTTGTGCAGATTGCAGGGCAGTGAAAGCTGAGTGTGCATGTGCGCATGAGTGCATGTGAGCATGCGTGGGAACAGACTGTCCACTGACACCTGTGTTCTTCCTTTAGTGCCATGGCCTCTCCATTGATGGTTATGTCCTCCCGTCCTCAACCACTCGAGAGGTAGGATGAGCCTGCACACCTCTGTACTGTGTGGACTCTGAGCACTGATTTGCCTGTTTCCAGTTTGTTCCATATGGACATCTGGTCTTTTGGGCCACCTCGCCCTCAAGTGTGTGTGCCTCTTTCCATCACCGTTCCTGGCTCTCATTTCCCTAACAACATATCTGGACTCCCAAGTTCTTTCGATTTGCCCCAAAGCCACTTCAAACTGGCCAGTGTGCAGCTCACACTCGCAAGGCCCACAGGCAGCTTCTTTGGCCTCCGGATTTCTGGTGCTTATCTGGAACTAAGAGTCTTACAGACTTTATTGCCCGTGCTGGCTTTGAACCGTGATCCTCAGATTTCAGTCTTCTGAGTGGCTAGAGTTACAGGTGTGAGCCACCCGTGTCCAGCTGGATCTGACTTTTCTC
Organism: Megascapheus bottae; assembly: GCF_031878675.1. Classification (NCBI taxonomy): domain Eukaryota; kingdom Metazoa; phylum Chordata; class Mammalia; order Rodentia; family Geomyidae; genus Megascapheus; species Megascapheus bottae. The sequence goes on along the minus strand of NC_143547.1, from coordinate 6,826,784 downwards.
TTAGCAAAGTGAACTGTTGTTTTAGGACTGGAGCACGAGGGAGTCCCCTGGAAAGGCCGGAGTCTCCTCTCCCACTCCATATTCTGGGGACACCATCACTTGGTGACTCAGTAGATGACTCAGAATATGTCATGGAAATTAGTGGTGTGTTCCTACAGAAACAATGCTTCCCTCTTAAAACCAGAGCCAGCCCGGGAGCTTGAGCCCATTTTGCAGAGCCTTCTCAGGTAGGTGTGTTTGGCGACACTGATCATAGAGAAGGATGAGGTGTGACAAGGTCTGGGAAGGCTTTTGCCAGCGACTTGATGAATGGACTTTCTCTCCAGGTATTTCCCTCACATAGCAGGGAGGAGACAACAGGAGAAATGGTTCCTCTAAACGATAAACAGAGTCACTTGGTGGCCAAATGCTACATCTGTCTGCTTGGGAGTGATGGGTTAGATTTGTAGGAACTCTGGCTCTGGTGTGGAAAAGAACTGTTATGTGTTTTGTTCCTTAGAAGTCCATGTAGAGGGTTTGGGTTTATTTTTTGCCAGTCCTGGACTTGAACTCAGGGTCTGATCACTGTCCTTGGACTTTCTCAAGGCTAGAGCTCTACCACTTGAGCCTCAGCACCACTTCCGGCTTTTTCTATATATGCGGTACCAAAGAATTGAACCCCGGTCTTCATGCATGGTCTTCATGCATGGTAGGCAAGCACTCTACCAGTAGTCTAAACTCCCGGCCCTATGTGGAGGTGTTTTTTTTATGAAATTATTTTTTTATTGTAATTAGTAAAAGGGTTACATGATATTTGCCTGATAGAAGGTGCATTAATTCACATACATTGATACCCTTTCATATGTCTTGGTACCCATTACCCTCCCCCCACTATGTGGAGGTTTTGAAGAACAAGATGATGATAGACCTATTGAAGCCATGACGATACCTTGTATTCCAGAGTCGAGATGCAGTTCTGAGTTATTCTCAAAGGAGGGCAAGACTGCTTGCCTCCCATTTCTGACTATCTGGAAGTCTCTCTTGAGACTAACTGGATGTGCTGTGGTTGTGTCCAGGACAGGCTGTCTGGGCCAGCAGGCGCCCTCCATTGCCCTCTTTCCATTTCTTCCAGAGCACAAGAATCTCATGCCTGAGGTACAGAATAGAAGCATATTTATAAAACCCACAGTCTCTTAGTTTTCCCAGAGTAGAATTTGAATCCATGGTATTTGGGAGAGATCTGCCTGGCCCCAGGCACCAACTGTGTGTGCCTGGACCTGACCCATCAGCCAGGTGGGAAACAGGGGGACTCGGGAGCAGAGTGGTAGTAGCCGTGGGTCCAGGACAACAGACCATGTGCGTGCTGTCATTCTCTTGAGGCTCCACAGGTCACCACCTGCCATACTTCCTACCATGGTTCTTAGGTTTCCTTTGTCACTGTTTTTAAGACATTCCTGACTGTGTGCATTTCCCAGGGTAGCCTGGAACTCCCTCCTGCCCTGGAGCTCCCTCCAGAATACGTGGGCACTCCTGCTTTCTGCCCCCCTGGTCTCTCAGCTCACCAAGCCTCCCGCCAGTAGCCCCGATCTACCGGAATTGGCACAGAGGCCATCTCTCCCTCCCACAGACAAGATGACCCTCCCAATAAACTTCGTTATACTTCTCATTCTGCCCTGTCTACCTGGTCTTGTGGGATGATTTCCTTCCAGTGACCTCATTCCGAGAATCATATAATTAATCCATGGATTCCCTAGTGGAGCACGTTAAACACAGGCAAGGTGAGAAAGGTACACGTCCTTAGAGTGCTGCTGCTTAGGAGAAGTTGCACAATGGTTAGAGCACTCCAGACTGAGCCCAGTGCTAACTCAGAACATTTCCTGCCTGTTGGTGACAGGAGAAGCCACAGCTGCTGTGTTTGGGCTCACCCAGTGAGGCGCTGACAGCCAGAGGAGCTGAAATGAGTGATTCGTCCAAACTTCCCAGTCACTCTTTGAAACGCACTAAAATGAGCCCTGAAAGAAGACAGGCATCAAGCTGTCAGCTTGCAAGAAGGAGAGGAGGCTTTTAGCTCTGATCCCTTTAGCAACTACTGGGGCCATGCTGGGTGGAAAGAGCTGATGTGATGGTGCAGGGGTGGCGGCAATTCTGCCCTAAGAGGATTGTGCCCCTGTAATCAGTCTTGGAATTAGGTCTGGTGGCCCCTGTCCCCTCAGTCATATCTGGGCTGGCTGCCTCCCAACCCCAGGAGCCATATAAGGAAGGCTGTTTCCCTAACACCCCCCTCCAGGAGGGTTTGATCTCTTCTAGGACTAGGGGTAGGAATAGTCTGCTGAGGGGACACATCTGCACAGGCAGAAATAGCATTTCTTATCATGCCTTCAGTTGCAAAGGGGCTGCTGTGTCTCCACTGCTCTCCTTGCCTTTCACTGACAAGATTTCCATATCCTGGCTCCAACACTGCCACTGCTGTGGTCTTGGGCAGCTAAGGTGACCTCTGGCTCCTTCAGCTTGCCCAACTGCACAAAGAGGAAGCCTACATACTAGTTGAGGAGTCAGGATGAATGAGCTCACCGCCTGTGGCAGGGGAAGGCAGTTGGCAAACCTTGCCCAGCAGAGGGGGAGGAGAGGGACTGTGGTGCCGGCATCTCACTGGATAGAACTCTTTCCAGGCCAGAAGCAGAGTTTGCCCCTCTTTGCGGGCTTTGCTAAGGAAGGGAAGAGTGTCAAGCCTTGGCTATCTGGGTAGGAAGAATGTAAATGATCTCTGTGTAAAGAAAAAAAAAAGGAAACAAGATGATTCAGGAGGCAAGAGAAATAATTTGTAGGCTGACTGGTGTCATTTATTTCTGAACAAGATGACAGGAGGCTCAGCCCCTCCCCATGTAAATTGCAGTAGACTCATCTCAGTTCTGTTGACTCATTCATGAGTCTGTCAAAGAGCTTTCGTCATCTCTGCTTGGTTGTTGTCAGAGGGCACAGAAGTCCTCGCCCTGAGTACCAGCATCTCAGTGCAGCTCTGCTTTTCTAGGATGTGAGGGCATCACATTCCCAGAATGCCTTCTGTTCTCCTGGACCGCCATTGATACAAATCGCAGCAGCTCTAGCGCCCTCTTAGAGCCCAGTCCCCTGTCTCCCTGAGAAAGCCATGTAGGAAAAGCCATGACCTTGAGAGACCAAAAGAGTTCTCACGGGGATGAGGAGATTAGACCCTAAGATGCCTTTACAGTCTCATGATCTATATCTGATGGGAAAATTCCATCAGAACACTTCCATTTTATTCTAGTCTTCTCAGGAAGACTAGAATAATTGGATTTAGTGATCTCACATCGTGATTTGTCCCACTGGCTTGCTCAATATGTAAACTCTTCTGACAAATGGATGCATGTAGAAGCGCTATGGCCAGGCCTTGTTAGGCATGCAGAAACCTGGACTGGCATGATGGCACCTGACAGAGTGGCTGTCCATGTCTCAAGTCCTGTGAGGAAGGACTTTCCCTTCCCTGCTGAGGGAAGTGTGCATTCCTCATGCTAGGCTGTGCACATGCTCACATCTCCATCCCAAATTCTGCAGCTCTGGCCTGTTTCTCAGCTGGTGGCTGCTAGAACTTTCCACCTCCAGCTGGCGCCGCTAATGTGCCAAGCTTCCCACGGGCATAGCTTTGGGCTGACCCAGCTGCATGGCTCCACAATGCCTTTTCTGAAAGACCTTTGTAAATTCAAACCCAGGAGGAACTTGGCAAGGAGAAATCACAGGAACTGCCTAGTGCCACTTAGCTGCTAAGCTGCCCGTGGAAGGTGTCAGGCCACAGTGCTCCATCAGCTGAGGCCCTAAACTGAGCGTTCTGCCTTCTACAGTAAGGTGGGCCAGACTCAGCACTGGGGATCCCCCAGACAGAAAAGAGATTCAAAGGCAGAATATCCAAATCAAAATGTCTGCTCCAGCCAGGAGCCCCGGTTTAAGTCTTTTGTCCCCATCTCCCTGCACCATTCTGAAGGCAGTGAGGCAGCAGTGAGGGGCACACAAGCAAGACACCCCACTGTCGGGCTGGAGAAAGGGCAGCTGTATGTTCTCTGCTTAGAAGCACAAATGTTGTGCTGTAGCAGCCAGATCATCGCCCCTCTTTCCACACAGCCATTGACACCCCCTTGCAGCCCTGAGCTTCTGAGCACAGGTCATAAAGGAAAGCAGCAAAGACAGAGGTTTCACCAATGGGCCACACATGTGATCCCCAACCTGGTCCCCAGTAGATTTCCCTGAACCCTGAGTGACAGCCCTGTCTGGAATAAGATGTAAATGATTGTCATAGCTTTCCTCCTGAGCCAACTGGAGATTTAAAAATAAAGCATTGGAAGTGAATCATGGTATAAGCCTCTCCCCTGGCAGTGTGAATAATTTCCTCCAGCTGTCACCAGGGCTCCCTCTGCCTTTCTTATTTATAAGCACTGTGGCTCCAGGGAGGCACAGCCTAGATCTAGGGCAGTGACTCTCTTGCCTGTAGAGTCCACAGGCAGAGGCCGGCAAAAATGACCCCAGTACTGTGTGTGCCTCCTTCACCTCTGGAGTTCCAGACCCCAGCAGGCAGGGCAGGTCTGGAGCGGGCACTGCACACAGTGCTGGATTAGGCAGGTCTTTGTGCGGGAAGGAGAGGTGGCCAGGCTACATCAATACTGCTGGTGCAGGAGGACTGGACTCAGATGCTTCCCTTGAGGCCTGAAACTCATCAGCCAGCTCTTGGCTTTTTGTCTTCTAAAGGCAGCTCCTGGGTGGCCCAAGGAAAGGGCCACCATTTCGTACTGCATGGCTGGAGTTGGACTTGAGTCCAATTATAGTAAGGGAAGGACACAAGTGAGAATTTCCCCAGGGAGAGATCATACCGGAATAAGGGTTTTCTTGGCACACAGGACCGATGCAGGCTTAGAAGCACACCTGATGGCAGCACTGCGGGGTGTTGGACGGGAGAAGGCCCCTGAGCAACAGAAGCAGGAAGAGAGAGGCAAGCTTCAACAACCTGGTTATTGCCAACAAGATGCAAAGGTTTTTTGCAAATTCTCCCTGGAGTGCTGGACCACGCCACCCCTTCACGTGCAGATAGTTGGGAAGTACGGAGTAGGAGCTTCTCAGGAGTGTAATGTGTCAAAGGATGTGCAGTGTGGGAATAGACAGCTTGGCAAGGCCAAAACTATGCTGTCTCCCTGTAGCTCATACAAACTTTGGGTCTTTCCATGCCTTGGGGAAGGAAGGACTGAGTATTAGGATAAATAATGTATTAGGAGTCAAGGACCTGGCATAAGAATAAAGTAGAGAAAAGGGCCGGTAGGCCTTAGGGCAGAGGCTGAGAAAACTAAAATCTGACATGAGCACTTAGGCTCCTGTTTCATTGTCTTGGCCTCTCATTTTTCCTGAAGTAGCCCCCTCATGCCCCCTTTTCTATGCCCCTTCATACCAGAACTGAGGCTTGTAGAAGACAGGGTACACACAAGTTTCAACAAACATATTCCAGCATTGAAGCAGATGCACACAGAAGTACTGGGCCATGGGAGTAGGTAAGGGCATGGGAGTAAGATGACTAGGGTTGATGGGAATAAATAATCCAAGGAGACCCTAAAACCATCGCCATCTTGGATACCAAAATCAGTGACTATCTAAATGCCTTCTAAAAATAAACTTCATACTAGTTGTAGCCACTGTACATACATCCTCTTGTGTACTTTATATTGTCCCTAGATCAACTGCAACACTTAGTATAATGTAAGTAGTTGTTTAACCGTACTGATAGTCTGAACAGAGGAGCTTCCATCTTTCACTTTTAGCCTCCACAATTATGAGGTAAGTAAATCACTTTTCATTAAGGACCCAGTTTCAGGTACTTTACATAGCAACAGCTTACAGAATACTGTAACTAGAGAAAGGTGCCACTTTTGATTTGCTGCTGGTCAGCAGTCCCAAATGTCAGGATGGTTGCTGCAGCAAATACAGGGCATTAATGAACAGATTTCTGTCTACTGCGCTACTTCTGTGTATTGTAAGTCCTTCACATATATTTCCTTTCATCTTTGCTATGGTATTAAGACAGGTTGTAGTTATAATCTTTTTGTGTGTGGGGGGGGGGAGTCATGGGGCTTGAACTCTGGGCCTGGGCACTGTCCCTGAGCTCTTCAGCTCAAGACTATACTGCCCTACCCCTGGAGCCACATCCCCACTTCCTGTTTTCTAGAGATTAATTGGAAATAAGAATCTCAGGGTCTTTTGTGCCCCGGCTGGCTTTCAACCTCAATCCTCAGATCTCAGCCTCCTGAATAGCTACGATTACCGGCATGAGCGACAAGATACAGTGTTTCATAACCATTTCATGGCACAGGTGGCATCTGAAGCCACCTGGTGTGTCCATGTCTAGTTAACGAACAAAAAAATGATATCCAACTAAAATTGCATTTTAAGAAAACAATTCATTTTTAGTTCTAGTATATTCTGCACAGGATCTGGGACATATGTATTCTAAATATTGTGCATCATTTATGGGCAATGCAAATTTAACTCACCATTCTCCATATTACCAGTATGATCAGGGTACCCTCTCCTAACATTTGAGTTACTCATACAAACAAACCACACATGATGCCAGTTACTGGAGGAGAGACACTCTTAAAAATGAAAATATAGGGCTGGGAATTTGGCCTGGTAGTAGAATGCTTGCCCACCATGCACAAAAACCCAGGTTCGATTCTTCGGTACCATATACATAGAAAAAGCCAGAAGTGGTGATGAAGCTCAAGTGGTAGAGCTCTACCCTTGAGAAAGTCCAAGGACAATGCTCAGGCCCTGAGCTCAAGCCCAGGACTGGCAAAAAAGAAAAGAAAAGATACACCTTACTTTCTTGCTTTGCAGAGGGAAGGGTTATTGGTTTTTCTTTTTCAGTCCCATCCTGAGTATTAAACATGTGTACATTTGGGAAAGAACCCCCTTCCATGCAGTACAACAGGTGTTCCTACAGAAACTGCAGTGTTTCCATCCAGTGTCACCAGGTCCACCTGTGAGCCCCGCCGAACCCAGCAGGCAGCCTTGGGGTTCCCTCCATCCTCGCTGGAGGGAGCTGTGGCTATGCTCTTAGTTCCTTTCCTCGGTTGATTGCTCCAAACACCCACACTGGGCGCTTGTGAATCTCAACTCTGCACAAAAGGGAACCCTAAGCAGCCTAAGTTCCCAGCAAGCAAGAGCTCTGCTCACGAGTTTGGAGGGGTCTACCCTCTGGCTGAGGACACAGCGAGAGTGGCTCACTGTGTGAGAAGACAAAAGGCACCTGCAGAAAACCAGCTCCAATGTCCTCTGTCACTGAGAGTCAGTTCATGTGGTGTCACGTGGGGGGCGAGGGCCGGGCGCACTATGGAGACTCACCGAGGCAGCCGCAGCTCTGGGCTATAATTAAAGCAGGCTGTGAACATACTGTTCACGCAAGCCTTAGCAGAACATGAGTCATGCTGGTGGAGTGAAGCACACAGCTTCAGAGGTTCCATTTCTATTTGCTGCGTTTGGGGCTCTTATATTTTGGCTCAGGTTTAGGTCCCCTCCCATTCACCCCCTCAGGAACCAAGCCTTGAGGTTAGACACAGGTAAGGGTCCACCTGGCCGCCAGGAAGGAGAGTGGGGCTGGGCTAGACAGGCACCAGGTTAAACGTATCACCAGAGCCAGGGCCACACATCTCGCCTTAGTGGATGCCAGTGGGCTGTCACGGATCAGAAAAATTCAAAGTAGACAAAACCTGACCCTTTTGACGATTGCTATTATATGAATTTTTTTTTGCCAGTCCTAGGGCTTGAAATCAGGGCCTGGGCTTGGGCGTTGTCCTTTCTTAAGGCTAGAGAGCTCTACCACTTGAACCACAGCACCATTTCTGGCTTTTGCTTTGTATGTGGTACCAAGGAATTGAACCCAGGTCTTTGTGTCTGCTAGGCAAGTACTCTACCACTAGACCAAACTTCTGGCTTATGAAATTGTTTTTAAGAAAGTAAAATGTGGCTATGGACGTTATTGAGTTAACACATGTGAGCTATTGAGAAAAGTGCTTAGCTCAGAAGTGCTCATGTAGCAGCCTTCATCGTTAATATCACAGTCATCAGACATTCAGTGGCATCGGTGGCTCTGAGGAAGCAGACTTCACTTGCCTTCCAGACTCCCACAGACAGGAAATGGGGCAGAGGTGGGACTCACAAGATGGTGGACCTTTCTGAGTCCCCTCTGCATCTCCTCTTTTTACTCTGTCAAGTGACGAAGTCCAAGTTCCATTATACATATTAAGAGCATGCAAAGATCTTCCATGTGTTCCCAAGGGCTCCTATGGCACTCTCTTTCTTCAAGATGGGAGGGAGTTTCCACCTGTAAGAAGTATCAATGTGAGAGGAGGAGATGAGCTAGATTTCTTCCTTGTGAAACCACACTGAGGCTATGTAATCAAGAGTTCCAGCAACTATGACACGGCAACCTTTTTCACTCAGTGCACACACACAGGGCATAAGCAAGTTCCAACACTGTATCTTCACTTAGATACATCAACCTTAAAAGGCTACAGTGTCCCTTTATAAAACTACTTCATGGCAATAAAAATAAAATGTAAAAAAGTAAAAAAAAAAAGCTATAGGGTTCTCTACTTTGGCCAGGTCCTCTGGAAGTTATTTAATGAAGAACTGGTTGATCTACTCACATTCAACACATAAGTAACATCAGGAATGTCCACTTATTTCCAGGATGGATCTTTTATCAACCAATACTCCCTTTGCTTTCAAAGATTTTATCTTTTCAACTGACAGGAAATTAATTTTGTTTCCTATAGCTTATTAATTGAAGAAAAGCAATAGACAAATGAAGTTTCCATTCAGTATGGGGTAAATGGCATTCCTAGCTGAGGAGCTGGTATTCCTGCCAAAAAGGAAAGAAATGTGACATCTCTACTGGCCTAAGATATATTATTTGGAGGAACAAGTTCATTCTCTGGAAAGCTTTATGATAATACTTGATAGACTCCTGATATGCTGACTGCTCTACCAAGAGGTCAGAGAACTCAAGAATGAAGCCATTGAGCCGACCACTCAAGAGCCAGATGGTTCAAGGCCAGAAGGACAGGCAAGTCAGTGAAACTGTTACCTCCAATTAACCACCACAAAACCCAGAAAGCAGAGCTATGGCTCGTGGTAGAGAGTCAGCTTTGAGCAAAAAAAAGGGACATTGCCCAGACACTGAATTCAAACCCTAGTACTGGCATAAACACAAGAATGTATCTATGGAAGACTCTAATGTTCTCATGGCAGTTAATCTAAGCCCCTTTAGGATAGATAAATGGTCATAAAGACCAAAGATACAGCACTCCTGGAAAGGAAATGTCTAAAATCTGCTATTGGAAACAAGGTCTAGGAGCTGTACTCAAGACAGACACCCATTCTGATGTTTTAAGCCCCTTCCTTGGTGATAAACTAAAAGCCATTAGGGCTGCCAGAACATCATTTTCCTGGACTTCAGGACAGAGTGTATGCTTTAGATAGGCAGGAAGCCTAGGACCCTATGAACAGGTTTCCTGAGGATCATACCCAACAGAACTGTACTTCTAGCTTTCCTCCACTCCCAGATTATAGATCTACTGGATACCAAGGCTCAGCTCTACCCACATAATATGCTAGCCCATCTAATAAGCTCAGTCTGGCCTATCTGAGACTCTCACTGATCTGAATATTACCTTTGTTTCTTCATCTAGAAATGCTTGCTTTCGTCCAGCATTACAGAAAGAGCACTTGGACTTGAGTCAAAAGATGGCAGTCTGACTATTCAATTCCATGAATTTATCTTGGGTGCTCAACAACATATGAATAAAGCAAATATGGTGTACATATACCAATGGAATATTAATAATAAAGAAAAATGAAATTATGTCATTTGCAGGAAAATGCATAGAGCCAGAAATCATCAAGTTGAAGTGAGAGAAGCCAAGCTCAAATAGCCAAATATCACAAGTTTTTACTCATTTGGGCAAACTAGATATAAAGGACATATATATTTATCGACATACATATGCATACACACATAAATTAACTGTGAGACTGTTTAGAGTAATGAAGTTGGGGAAGGAAGAAAAAGAAAAATGGAGCTTGTTCTTTTTTTTTTTTTAACTAGTCCTGAGGCTGGATCTCAGGGCCTAGGTACTGTCCTTGGACACATTTGGCTCAAGGCTAGCACTCTGCCTCTTGAGCCACAGTGCCACTCCTGGCTTTTTCTGCATATGTGGTACCAAGGAATTGAACCCAAGGCTTTGTGCATACTAGGCAAGCACTCTACCACTAGGCCATACTCCCAGCCTGAAAATGGAGTCTCAATAATAACAAATTACACTGTAACTATGTGTGAAGATGGCATGAGTCTTAATGATAGCTGTTTATCAATAGGGGATAGAGGCACAGAAAAGTGAAAGCAATAGAGAGAGCCATTCTGATTAAAATATATAAATGTCTAAAATATGGTGAAATCCTGGTGCCATTAATATACAGTAATAAAACAAGAATGACAGGAAAGCCGGGTGTGATGGCTCACACCTGTAATCCTCACTACTCAGGAGGCTGAGATCTCTGGATTGTGGTTCATTATTTTAGGAGTGTAGCCTAGTGGTAGAGTGCCCACCTAGCATGCATGAAGCCCTGGGTTTGATTCCTCAGTACCACATACACAGAAAAAGATGGATGTGGCACTGTGGCTCAAGTGGTATGTAGTCTTGAGCAAAAAGTGTCCAAGTACAGTGCCCAGGCCCTGAGTTCAAGCCCCAGGATTGAAAAAAACTTCATTATTTTAAGCAATACTTAAAAATTAAAGACCTATACACAGCTTAACAAACTAGAACAACAGCAATATAATAAATCAATGGAAATCAGCAGAGTATCCATATAGATAAAAGATGAAATGAAAGAAAGAGAATTAAATAGCATCCCCTCAAAAAAAAGCTCAAAGAATAAACAAATAAAAATGCTTAGAAGAGATTAACAGTGGAGATTACATCTTAGTTTGTAATCTTTTGGATAAATGTCCAAGAGTGGACTTGCTGGATCGTAGGGTAGTTCTATGATTTTTGGGGAATCTCCATATTGCTTTCTAAAGTAATTGTATTAGCACAACCACGTTCATTGCAACACTTTTCACCATAGCAAAGTATGGAATCAGCCCAGACACCTCTCAATGAACAAATGGATCAAGAAAATATGATATGTATCTATGAATGTATATATACAAACACAAAGGAATTGTACTCATCCATTAGAAAGAATGATGTCATATTTATTTGTAAAAAGAAAAAAGGAAGGACCTGGAAAAAAACATGTAAATAAAGTAAGTCAAGTCAAAGGGACAAAGAAAAAAAAATATATATATATTTTGTCATAGGTGGAAGCCAGAATTAATCTATAAAAACCAAATCTATATTTCTGGGTGGTATCCAAGGGTACACAAGTGTATTAACCAAAATATGATAGATTCGGGGAAGAACTCAAATGAGGTAATTCCTTGGAAAATATAACTCATAGTCCAACAAATAAACATCAGGAATTGGGTACTTCAAAGTGTGTGTGAAGGGAATTAAAAGGAGATAAATGAATAGACAAAGGAATAGGGGAAATTACAGTCATAAAATACAATGCATATCCTACAAAATTATGTAAATTGAGGGAAGGAGTGAGGTTAAGATGGACTGGAGAGGATGAAAGAGGTGACATTAATCAAATCTCATTGTAATCATTTACTACTTAGTTGAAGTGCAAGTGTTTTATATAACTACTTAAATAGAATTTTAAAAAATAATAGTAATGAGAAGCATGATCAAAAATAACACTAGAGATTTGAAAATAAATTTAATTACAGTTTCTTTGCAAAGTTGAAGCCACCAAAATAGGCCCACTACACAAGAATTTAGGAAGGAAAGTCTCAATCTATCATTAAAAAAAAGCACAAAGGCTATACTGATCAACAGGTGAGATTTTTCTAAACTAAGCAGACTAAGTCAAATGATACTGCTCCTCTCGAATTGAATTTTTACATAAATGTCTGGTACCTCTTGCTAAAATGCAGATTCAAATTCAATAGTTCAATAGCAATGGGTAGTACCCTAGACTAAATTTTTTTGCCAGTCCTGGGGCTTGAACTCAGGGCTTGGGCACTGTCCCTGAGCTTCTTTTGCTCAGGCTAGTGCTCTACCACTTGAGCCACAGCTCCACTTCGGGTTTGTTCTGTGTATGTGGTCCCAAGGAATCAAATGCAAGGCTTCATGCATGCTAGGCAAGGCTCTACCTCTAGGCCACACTCCAGGTCATAGACTAAATTTTTTACTAGCTCCTAAGTGAAGTAGATACTCTCATTTCAGGGTTCGCACTTAGAGCAGCAACAATGAAATTATTCCAGGCACTAGGGAGAACAATAAAATTTCTCAGTTCTTTTTAGAAAATCCTTCTACTTTTTTTAATTTCAATAAACAGTACTTTAAATGTTCAGAGAAATTCTACCTTTAGGTTCCTCCTTTAAGGGTATCCTCCTTTAGTCTGTGTGTAAATGCTTAAAGTCCTATTAAGGTAGAAACTTTTCTATTTTTATTCAAATTAAAATAAGAATGCTGTTCAGGTATAGTGTTATGTACTTGGAACCACAGCTGAACATAAGATTTTAGTAAGAGGATCAAAGTTCTAGCTAGCCTGGACAAAAAATGTGAAACCCTATATGAAAAATAACTAAAGCCAAGAAGGGCTATGCACATGGCTCAAGGGGTAAAGTACCCACCTAGTAGGAACAAGGGTATAAACCATAATATCAGCAGACAGAAAGACAGAGTGCTAATTGCAATAATAACATCTCAAATCTCAATTTCACATATAAGCAGAGATGCAAATTTGAAGTAAAACATAAAGAAATCAAAGGAGCTAAAGAAACTTCTCAAAAATAAATAAATAAATGAACTAAGCTAGGTGCCAGTTGCTCATGCCCGTAATTCTAGCTACTCAAGAGGATGAGATCTGAGGATCACAGTTCAAAGCCAGCCTAGGGCAGGAAAGTCCATGAGACTCTTTTTTTTTTTTTTTGCCAGTCCTGGGCTTGAGCTCAGGGCTTGAGCACTGTCCTTGGACTTTCTCAAGGCTAGAGCTCTACCACTTGAGCCTCAGCACCATTTCGGGCTTTTTTCTATGTATGTGGTACCAAGGAATCGAACCCGGGTCTTCGTGCATGCTAGGCAAGCACTTTAACCACTAGGCCAAACTCCCGGCCCAGTCCATGAGACTCTTATTCAATTAACTAGTAGGAAACCAGAAGTAGCGCTGTGGCTCAAATTTGTAGAGTGCTAGCCTTGATATGTGTATGTATATATGTAAATATGTGTAAATATATGTATATATGAGGACATATGGGTCTATACAAGTTTATGTGCAGACAAGTGAAATTATCTAAGGCCATACAATAAATCAGATAAATATGGCTTCCCAACATGAGGGAGAAGAGACAAAAAGGGCCATGTTAAAAGTGGGGGAGGGGGCCGGGAGTTTGGCCTAGTGTAGAGTACTTGCCTAGTATGCACGAAGACCTGGGTTTGATTCCTTGGTACCATATACATAGAAAAAAGCTAAAAGTGGTGCTGCAGCTCAAGTGGTAGAGCTCTAGCCTTGAGAATGTCCAAGGGCAGTGCTTAGGCCCTGAGATCAAGCCCAGGACTGGCAAAAAAAAAAAAAGTGGGGGAGGAAAAGGAAAAGGAAAAAGATGTGGTTTTGACTTTTTAGTATATAATTTGATCCCGTTTATGTAAAAATAATTGTTGAAATTCAGAAACAAATCCTACCAAGGTTAAAAGTGGAGACTCAGCAAATGATACATCAGGCAGTTCAGGCACACTACACATTATAAATATTCAGTCACTGTCAGAAAAAAATGTAAAGCACAATATTTACTAATAAACAGTAAAGGGTACATAAAGTCTATATGTCACTGCTACCAATGTGGTAAATTCAGACATCCTTAAAACCATTTTGCTATAATCATCCAGAAATAACAAGTAAAATACAAAACAACTATATTAAATGTACAACTATATCCACAAATAACAAGCATTAACCACCTCAGGTATCAGAAACAAAGAGGGAAATGAAAAACCAGAAGAGTGAGTATGTAAGACAATAGGGGGTATTTGTCTCCAGGACCTAAGGGTTTGGGATTTAATGCCCCACACAGGCATAAGAAAAAAGGCTTGGGTTTGGAGAGTAGAAAATTCAACTCAGAATGTTAAATAAATTCAAGACCCTCAAAGGACTATTTTATTTATGAAAGGATTTAAAAACAAGAGAGACCACAGGATACAGAGACTTGGGTGGGAAAATAATAAAGCTCCCTGAGAATTCAAAAACCACAGGGTCACAATTCACTTTGCTTTCATTCTACCCACATAGTTCAGAAAATCCAGACTAACAGATCATGTACGTTGTTAGTGGTTCCTCAAAAAGTAAGACTTAAAGGGAAGAGGGAGAACCAAATATGTAGAAGAGGAGCTCCTGTATCCCAAATACCATGGAATGTACACACACACACACACACACACACACACACACACACACACACACACCATGTACGTGCAGCATTTACAAGCATGCACTCAAAACAAATCAAAAAGGCAGTAAGAGCTGGGTGCAGTGGCTTATGCCTGTAATCCTAACTACTCAGGAGGCTGAGATCTGAGGATCAAGGTTCAAACTCAGCTCAGGCAATACAAAACCGAGACTCTTATCTCCAATTAATCACTAGGAAACGGGAAGTGGGCTGTGGCTCAAGAGCAGGGTGGTAGCCTTGAGCTGAAGAGCTCAAGGACAGCGCCCAGGCCAGAGTTCAAGCCCAATGACCCCCTCCCTCAAAAAAAAAGCACTAAGAAAACCATCCAATCTGATTGTCTTCATATACAACAAAAATGCAATTGTAACCCCCCAAACTCTAATATAGGAAGATAGCCAGAAAGGAATCATGAAAGAAATGCATGTAAAATAACTGAACACAAAAAAGGAAGCAGTCACATCCTAAAAATAGAACTAAACTCTACAAAAAAAGAGCAAACAGATTTGAAAAATAAATCCTTTTAAAAAAGATTATCATTGGGCCAGGAGGGTAGCCTAGTGGTAGAGTGCCTGCCTAGCATGTATGAAGCCCTGGATTCGATTCCTCAATACCATATACTCAGAAAAGGCCGGAATTGACTCTGTGGCTAAAGTGACAGGGCACTAGCCTTGAGCAAAAAGTTTCCAAGGACATTGCCCTGACCCTGAATTCAGGCCACAGGATTGGCAAAAAAAAAAGATTATCATTAATGAAAGGGGTGACACTGATCATGATGCTTTGTATTCATAAACTGACATGATGAATTGCAAGCCCTTTGTACAATTACTTAAAAATAATAAAATTAGGGCCAGGAGTTTGGCCTAGTGGTAGAGTGCTTGCCTAGCATGCACGAAGACCCGGGTTCGATTCCTTGGCACCACATACTTAGAGAAAGCCGGAAGTGGTGCTGAGGCTCAAGTGGTAGAGCTCTAGCCTTGAGAAAGTCCAAGGACAGTGCTCAGGCCCTGAGCTTAAGCCCAGGACTGACAAAAAAATAAATAAATAAAATAAAATTAGCTGGGCGCTAGTGCCTTATGCCTATAATCCTAGCTACTCAGGAGGTGGAGACCTGAGATAGCAGTTGAAAGCCAGCCCAGGCAAGGAGGTCTGTGAGACTCTTATCTCCACTTAACCGCCAGAAAACTGGAAGTGGTGATGTGGTTCAAGTGGCAGAGTGCTAGCCTTGAGCTGAAGAGCTCAGAGACAACACCCAGGCCCAGAGTTCAAGCCCTATAACAAACTAGAATAATAAAACAATTATCATTTAAAAATAAATAAAAATATAAAGCTATCAGCTGGGTGTAGTGGCTCAAGCCTGTAATCCTAGCTACTTAGAAGGCAGATATCAGGGACTGTGGTTTAAGGCCAACCTGGGAAGAAAGTATGGAATAAGGCATCTCAACAAATGGCTGGAAGCAGTGGTGGATATGACATTCCCAGTGACATAGAGAAGCACAAATAGGAGTACAGCAGCCCATGTTGGCCAGGGAATAAACAAGATCTTATCTTGAAAATACCCACAAGAATGGGCAGAAGGCATGGATCTAATGGTACAGCACTTGCTTAGCAAGCATAAGGTGCTGAGTTCAATCCCCAGTACTACCAAAAGAAATGGAAATTACAATAAAACAACCATTAAAAGATATTTAGGGGGGCCAGGAGTTTGGTCTAGTGGTAGATAATAACCTTCTCCAGGTTAACATACAAACTTAATAGGCAGTTTTAGATAAAATTGAAAACAAAAGCATAATTAATTCAAGAAATAAGAAGCCATAAGGAGTTATAAAAAGCTCCCTGAGAATAAAATAACTGATGTTCAGCAGGAACAGGAAAACATAAAAATAAAAAAGAAATCAGGCGCTGCCCAAGAATTTAGAGGTTTCACAAACTTAGGATTATCAGTGGGTTTACCAATGACACAATGGGACAGGAATTCTGTACATTCCATTTTCTTCAAAGCTGCTGCTTCAGTGAAGCATGTAATTTGATCTTTAAAGTGGTATCAGATGAGAGGTGTCCATGCTCCTGCCTTGTTTTCCTGAACATAAAATAATACAGCACAATTTTATTTTATATGCTTTGAAGGAAAGCTTGGGTAACTGTTAAAGCCATTGAAATACACTTCCTAGTTCTCATTAATTCTGTTCTAGGCTCTAGTCTAGAACAGAATGTCTACTTCTGTAGCCAAAGTTGATTTAAATTGAATATTTAATCAATACTAAGCTACTACACACAGAATACATTCCAACATGGTCATATATCAAATCACGAATATCTTATCACAGCATGGCTATATGGGAGGCAGAGACTGGGGTACCAATGCCAGTGACTAGCTATAAGGAACATCAGAATAATACCTGAGAATCATTTTTTTAAGATTGTCTCAAAATCTCTTTGTTCTTCAATCCAATCAAAAGACACAGAGCAGCAGACTGGATAAAAAAACACCACCCATCCATATGTTGCCTCCAAGAGATCCACTTCACTGCCAAAGACAGAAACAAATTCCAAGTGAAAGGATGGAAACGAATTTTCCACTCCAATGCACCATGCAAAAAAGCAGGAGTAGCAATCTTAATCTCCGACAAAATTAACTTCTCAGTAAAATCAGTACATAAAGATAGAGACGGCCATTATATATTAGTAAAGGGTACAATATACGCCCATAATATTACAGTTATAAACATCTACTCCCCCAACACGGGAGCACCCAAATTCGTCAAACAAACTCTTTTAGAATTACAGAACAAGATAGACTCAAACACAATCATAGTGGGAGACCTCAATACACCACTCTCAACAAATGACAGGTCAACTCAACAAAAGTTAAGCAAAGACACCATTGACTTAAATGACACCATAGCCCAGCTGGGTTTAACAGATATACACAGAGTCTTCCACCCAACGGCGAAACTTTTTACATTTTTCTCAGCAGCACATGGAACATACTCCAAAATAGATCATATAATAGTTCATACAGAAAACTTAAGCAGACACAAGAAGCTGATATAATCCCATGCATTCTATCAGACCACAGTGGAGTCAGACTAATTCTGAACAATGGAGTCAAAGTCAAAAAACATTCAATCACATGGAAACTGAACAACACACTTCTGAATAACTCTTGGGTAACAGATCAGATCAGAAATGAAATTAAAAACTTCCTTCAATGTAATGACAATCAAGAAACACCACAAAGGAACTTATGGGACACAGCAAAGGCAGTTCTAAGAGGCAAATTTATCGCACTAGGAGCGCATATTAAAAAGACAGAAGAAGAGCACGTAAATAACCTTAAAAAAAACTGAAACACCTAGAGGAGCAAGAAAAAGTTATTTCTAAAACAACTAGAAGGACAGAAATAACAAAAATAAAATCAGAAATTTCAGAGATTGAAATAAGATCTACAATATACAAAATTGATAAATAAAAAAGTTGGTTCTTTGAAAGAGTCAACAAAATAGACAGACCCTTAGCAAGATTAATCAAAAAAAGGAAAGAGGAGACTCAAATAAACAAGATTAGAGACCCCACGGGAACAATCACAACTGATTCCCAAGAAATTCAGTCCATAATGAATAGGTACTACCAGGGCCTATATTCAAAGAAACAAGAAAATCTAGTAGAAATGGATTATTTCTTAAATAAATATAGAGTACCCACACTGAACAACAATGAGGTAAACAAATTGAACAGACCAATTTCTTACAACGAGATTGTGGAAGCAATCAGGGAAATGCCAACCAAAAAGAGCCCAGGTCCAGATGGATTCACTGCGGAATTCTACAAAACGTTTAAAGATGAAATAACACCTATACTCTTGAAACTCTTCCAAGAAATAGAAACAAAAGGAGCAATACCAAACTCATTTTATGAAGCTAATATTACTCTCATCCCCAAACCAGGGAAAGACCCAACAAAAAAAGAAAAGTACAAACCTATCCCTCTAATGAATACAGATGCAAAACTCAATAAAATATTAGCCAACAGAATCCAGAAACAAATTTAAAAAATCATACACTATGATCAAGTGGGCTTCATCCCACAAATGCAAGGCTGCTTTAACATTTGCAAATCAATCAATGTAATACATCATATCAATAGAGTGAAGGATAAGAATCATAAGATAATTTCTCTGGATGCGGAGAAGGCATTTGACAAAATACAACATCCATTCATGGTGAAAGCACTAGAAAAAATAGGAATAAGAGGTACATTCCTCAAAATAGTGAAAAGCCATATATGAAAAACCTACAGCCAGTATTATACTAAATGGTGAAAGACTGGAACCATTCACCTTAAAATCAGGAACTAGACAGGGATGCCCACTCTCTCCACTTCTCTTCAATATAGTGCTGGAACCCTTAGCCAGAGCAATAAGGCAAGAAAAGGACATCAAAGGGATCCACATAGGGAAAGAAGAAATTAAACTATCCCTATTTGCAGACAACATGATCCTCTACTTGAGTGACCCAACAAACTCCACTCCCAAACTTCTAGAATTAATAAACCACTTTAGCAAAGTGGCAGGATACAAAATCAATCTTCAGAAGTCAGTAGCCTTCTTGTACACCAACAATACACAAACAGAAGGCCAAATGAAGAAAATGATCCCATTCGCAATAGCCCCCAAAAGAATAAAATACTTAGGAATATACTTAACCAAAGATGTAAAGGAATTATTCAATGAAAACTATAAAAGCCTAATGAAAGAAATTAAAGAGGACACTAGGAAATGGAAAGACATCCCATGCTCATGGCTAGGGAGAACCAACATAGTGAAAATGGCTATACTGCCAAAATTGATATACAAATTCAATGCAATCTCCATCAAAATCCCAAAGACATTCTTTACGGAAATAGAAGATATAATCCAAAGATTTATATGGAACAAGAAAAGACCTAGAATAGCCAAAACAATTCTAGGCAAAAAGAGCAATGCTGGTGGTATTACAATACCAGACTTCAAACTCTACTATAGAGCCATAATAACAAAAACTGCTTGGTATTGGCACAAAAACAGACCAGAAGATCAGTGGAACAGAATAGAAGACCCAGAAATAGAACCACATACCTATAGGCAACTTGTATTTGACAAAGGAGCCAAAGATATAGAGTGGAACAAACACAGTCTATTCAATTATTGGTGCTGGCAAAACTGGGCAGCCACATGCAGAAAACTAAAAATTGACCCTAGCCTTTCGCCATGCACAAGCATTAACTCAAAGTGGACCAAAGACCTCAACGTCAGACCGGAAACCGTGAAACTGCTACATGATAAAGTAGGAGAGACACTGGAACTCATAGGCACAGGCAAAAGATTCCTGAACAGAATCCCAGGGTCACAACAGATTGGAGAGAGACTCGATAAATGGGACTACCTAAAAATAAAAAGTTTCTGTACAGATAAAAACATAGTTGCAAAAGTAGACAGACAGCCAACCAACTGGGAAAAGATATTCACCAACAATACATCTGACAAATGCTTAATATCCAGTATCTACAGGGAACTCAAGAAACTAATCCCCCGAAAACCCAATAAACCATTCACTAAATGGGCAAGGGAACGAAAGAGAGACTTATCAGAAGAAGAGATTAAAACGGCAAAAAAACATATGAGAAAATGTTCATCATCTATGGTCATAAAGGAAATGCAAATAAAAACAACCCTAAGATACCACCTTACCCCAACAAGAATGGCGAAGATTTTGAACTCAGACAATGACAGTTGCTGGCAGGGTTGTGGAGAAAAAGGAACCCTACTACACTGCTGGTAGGAATGTAGACTAGTTCAGCCACTCTGGAAAGCAGTGTGGAGGTTTCTTAAAGAACTGAAAATAGACCTTCCCTATGATCCCGCCATACTACTTCTGGGCATCTATCCTGAACAGCATGACCCAGGATATTATAAAGACACCTGCTCAGCTATGTTCATCTCTGCACTATTCACAATATCCAGGCGACGGAAACAATCCAGGTGCCCTACTGCAGCTGAATGTGTTGGGAGCCAGAGTGGAATCAAATTGTACCTTGATTTGCATCAGACAATGGCTTTATTGTCTTATTGTTTTATGGCCTTATTCTGTTTAAATGACCTGAGATTTACCATATGAATGTAACAGCTGGAAGTTCCCTGGTTTCGAAAAGGGATAGAAGCCTGGAGTTGACAATAAACGAGGGAGCAGTTTTTACTTGGGCTGCAGACCTCCCGGACCTGATGTGTTTGTCTCTCTTCTATTTTTTCAGTCCTTGCCCCCTATTTCAGGAACCCCATTTGCTGCCGGCAGGCTCCGGCATGAATGGATACAGAAAATGTGGTATATATACACAATGGAATTCTACATAGCCAACAGACAAGATAAAATAATGGCATTCGCAGGGAAGTGGATGAATCTAGAGCAAATCATGTTGAGTGAGACAAGTCAAGACCTAAGGAACAAAAGGCGCATGGTATCCTTAATACATGGCTATTAAATCCAAAGAGTACAAGAGCGAGGACTCAATAACTGCATACCCAAAGCTATGGACATGGTAATGGAAATACAAACATAACTATATAGACATAAAAACCTATGACTCTATAGATATAATGTTTTATTTCATAAATTAATGTTTCTATGACATACAAACACTTAGCCTAATTTTGACTAAGTTCTAAATACTAAGTCCCAGTGATTGTAATTAGAGATTCCCTCCTTGAACACTTGTTTGTTAAACTTGTCATTTAAAATATGATGTAAACATAAGCCATAAAAAAATCTCTTCGTTCTCTGAGTGATGCCCATTTTTCTAGACAGTAGTCAAAGATATAGAAAGCAGAAAAGAAGGCAAATTCTCTAACCAAACTAAGTGGTTTTGAAATTTTTTGCTTTTTTTTTTTGCCAGTTCTGGGTCATGAAATCAGCACCTGGGCACTGTCCTTGGGCTTTCTCAAAGCTAGCACTCTATTACTTGAGCCACAGCACTACTTCCAGCTTTTTTCTGTGTATGTGGTACCGAGGAATTGAACCCGGGTCTTCGTGCATGCTAGGCAAGCACTCTAACCACTAGGCAAAACTTCCAGTCGGTTTTGAATTTTTTTTGTTGCCAGTTCTGGGGCTTGAATTCAGGGCCTGGGCACTATCCTTGAGCTTTGTCAAGGCTAGTGCTCTGCCCCTTGAGCCACAGCACCACTTCCAGCTTTTTCTGTATATGTCATACCAAGGAATTGAACCTAAGGCTTCATGCATACTAGGCAAGAACTCTATCACTATGGCACGCTCCTGGCCCAATGGATTTGAATTTTATCTGGAGAATAGGAAGATAACAAGCTGAAGAACAGAAGAACCTTAAAATTGGGAAATGTAAAAAAAAATCAATTGAAAAGAAATTGAAATTAGAGAGGGGAGAACAAGAGAAACAAAACCATTTTTTAGGAAGATACGTGTAAAGCAAGTTTAGTGAGAAGAGGAGGGCCATGGACCAAGTCCTTGAGCACAAACTGAAAAGGACACTTTCATTGGGTATGAGGATTTTAGGCTGGAGAAGAGATAAGTGAAGGAGACCAAGGTTCCAGCTAGCCTGCTGAGGCCAATACACATAGCCTGCCCCATAAGCAATCTGGTTCTCATAAACGGGAGAATAAACATTGAAGGATGAGCTGTTGAATTTGATGTTGAATGAAGAGTACCATAAGGGAACATTTCATGGAGTTGAAAATCAGAGAGCTATGGGGTCAATCACTAGAAGAAAAGAGTTGCTTTAGAGCCAGCCGTAAGCAGGAAGAAAGTATAAGGGTCTTGATGAACCAGGTTGTAAATCTCCTGTGGTTTAAAGCTTTCCATGGCCTGATGTTCAAAGAGAATTTGCTTCCTTGTAGACTCCAGGTATGATGTCACACTTGGGCAGAGGGACTTGTTAAATAATGCTCCTCACTGGCCAGGTCACCTTTAAAGTGATGTTGAAGTTACAATTACCAATCACTTCCTATCCAAATGTGGGATTGCTACGATTCTTACCACTTAAGATTCCAGAACTACAAGGCCTACCAAACAGAAAAATACCATGAGGACAAGAACCTCTTGGATTTCCTCAACCTTGTCACCAGTGAAAACAAGCTTTGCCTAGATCAGATGACTGAAAGATTCCATCAGTGTGACATGAACTCAATTGAGAAAGTCCTGCGACAGTAACCTGAGTGGAGAAGATAACTGTTCCTTCCAGCAAAAGTGGCTCAGTTCCTCACCTACTACTGAAACGCACCTTCCCACCCTTACCCAGAAAAGATGGCTGTCCTCAGTGGTTACTGCTCTGTCTTCACTACAGTATCCAGGGTTCTGAGTGATCCAGATCTTTCTAGTCCCAACTCCCTCCTATGGTAGCTTGGCCTTTAGCTCTCATTTGTATGCAAAATTTGAGTTGATTCCTGTCTACCTGGAGAGTAAGATCACTTCTATACATGCCTATCTTTTCCAGCTTACTGTGGACAAGCTGGAGATTTCCTTGCTTGGAGCTAGATTGAAGGGACAAATTGTCAGAGGTGTTGTGCAAACCAACACTCAGAATCCTCTGGGTGGTATCAACCCTGAAGACTCATTGATGAAATACTTTTTATTTGCCAAGAAGCTTCTCCCTGTGATCATACATGAGCTTTGTATGCGGTCTGTATTCAGTTAAGACATTACCTTTCACAGTGCTCTGAGTATAACATGTTTGCCTGACCCTGAAAGATACCAGTAAGGATTTTTGGTGTCACTGGATTCTGCCTTGGTGCAGTGTATATGCACAATAGGCATGTGGTCTTTGCCATGAGCTCCTTTGACTGCCTTCATGGTGTCTCTTGCATCACCTAGTATAAGGTACGTCGACCGTGGGTACGTCGACCCTGCTAGGATAGAGGATGGATTGACAAGGTATATCTCCCCACTAACCACCCCCAGCTCTTGGAAGCTCACAAGTACATCACTAGCAAGCCAGAGTCACTAAAATCCCCTTTCTCCATTGTGGCTCTGGCCTCTACAAGTGGAACAACCTGAAAGATTACCTTTACCCAAGTACATTTGAAGAAGAGCTCCTCCTCCATCACCACTCCCTGGACAGCAAGCTAATATTATCTCATGACAAATCCTTCATGTGTAAGGAACCTGGCTGGTTTTGCCTTGTCTCTGCAGAAAAACACAACCAACTAAAACAGGCCATGTGTCAGTTCCATTAAGTGCTAGAGGAACAGAAGCAGGAGAGCACAGAGAAATTACTGGAGGATGTCATGAGGGATTAGGTGGTTATCTGCCTCCCAACCAGTAGCTCCAATCAAGCCAGCCACATGCTCAGGGGTCCCAGAAAGCAGCTTCTAGCTCAGTAGGCTGTGGCTGAATGGTGATTCCTCTAGAAATGGTCTCATGTGACCTACTCATCAATTTATTAAGCTACATATTTGGCATCTTTGGAAGTTTTACATTGTTGTAGTCATTGCTAGCCATTGTATATGCAAAATGATTTCTTTTAAAAATTGGAGTTAGGATAGGAGGCTCTGAAAATGGAGGAAGAGAGCTATCTAGGTTCCTGTTAAATGGTTTTATTTTTATATTTAGTACGTCATAAATACTATATTTTTAATTCCAAAAAGAGAAATATATGCATATGAATGTTCTTAGTGTTATTCCTAGCAGTAAAATAACTACAAACAAAATAAAGGCTCATAAATGGATTTCAGGACAAACATATGTACATATATAAAGGGATACTTAATATGAATATATGCTGTGATGGAGAAAATTTTCAATAGCATTATATTCCTGAGGAGTTGTAACTATCTGCATGTACCACCACACCTATATCCTAAAAAGTTTTGAGAGGGCCTGGAATTTGGGCTAGTGGTAGAGTGCTTGCCTAGCATGCATGAAGATCCAGGTTCGATTCCTTGGTACCAGATACATAGAAAAAAGCCAGAAGTGGTGCTGAGGCTCAAGAGGTAGAACTCTAGCCTTGAGAAAGTCCAAGAACAGTGCTCAGGCCCTGAGCTCAAGCCCAGGACTGGCAAAAAAGCTCCATTTTTTCTCTCCTTTATATATCACTAGTAATTAGTCTTTGTAAATTTTAACTCCTAAAGGTATAACTAAATAGAAAGAGGTGGTGGGGATAGGTCCCAAGAAGCATTTATTGATACCTTGCAAGGTGACTTCCTGTGAGTTAAGATTCTTTGATAAAGGGGAAAGGGAATTTCTTCAGGTACAGAGGAAAGATGTGAATCAAGAGTCTGTCCACAGGTCCTCATTTCATTCCTTCCCCATGAGTTACTCTTCATTTCAACAAAAGACACTCCATCTTCTTCCAACTGCTATAACAGAAAACTGGACTGAACAGTTAATAAACAATAGAAATATAATTGACTCACAGTTTCAGCAACATTAAGTTAAGGAATGTGGCATTGACATCTGGTGAGGGCCACTGTGTTACACTAAACCTGGCAGAAAAACAAGCAAGCGCTGGTGAAACAGAGAAGAAAGTCAGGCCAA
This sequence comes from Megascapheus bottae, assembly GCF_031878675.1. NCBI lineage: Eukaryota > Metazoa > Chordata > Mammalia > Rodentia > Geomyidae > Megascapheus > Megascapheus bottae. The sequence goes on along the minus strand of NC_143547.1, from coordinate 6,801,671 downwards.
ATTCATCTTTTTAACCAGGAATCCCCATAACAGCACTAACCCACACTCATAAAGGCAAAGCCTGAGGGCTCTAGCTTTAAGTCTCACTTCTCAACTCTTTTATGATTACAGTCACATTTCAGCACAATTGGAAGGGACAATCAGATCATAGCACAGACCCTATGGGGTTAGGAATTCAATTTGTATTATCATTCAACCATTCACAGGCTTAGACTTTGGGTTTGCCTTTCAGAAACCTCAGTCCTCTGGCTACAGGAGTCAGGGTTTCTGTCAGTATAATCACAGAAACTTTCAGATCCTTTGGGAAGATTTTCAGCTGGGAATTTAAAGTCTTGTACTGACCATTTTCCCCCCACTGCTTCAGCAGCAATCAACCACATGTATTTTAACTAAAATGCTCTAAGGTACCAAATATTTGGTCTCTCAGTGCCTTGCCTTCTGTGGATTCTTGATTAAAGGCAATCATTGGAGTATATATTTTGCTACTTCCTGCCAAGGACTAAGAGCATCCTCTTCACTTGTGGAAACTATTTTTATAACTAATCATACCTGGGAACTCATTCCACAAAACCCAGGACAATACAGAGCGCTCACCCTTCAGGTTTGTTGTTTTGAAACCATGCCAGTATTAAATTCTCCATCCATATCAGACCAGTAGGCAATAATCATGTGACACATAACCACATTCAGTTAATGGCAGACCGCACATTGATGTTGGTCCCATGAGATTACATTGCCTAGTGGCATTATAGCTCTTAGTTTTTGTGTAAGAACACTGTGAGGTTCACACAATGATGAAATCTTCTAATGATCTATCCCTGTCATTGACACCCTAATTAGAAAGGAAGAAAATGCTGACAATGTTTGCTCTGGCCATACTGACACCATATAAAGCCAACCTATTTATGCATGAATGGTCTTAATGCCTCCTGATTCTCCTGAGGTTCTTGAGTTTGCTTTAGTAACTTATGCTTCTCTTTTGGAAAGTCCATTTACCTGGACTCCAGTGGCTCATGCCTTTAATCCTAGCTAAGATTTGCAAGGGTATGGAGCTAGCTCTGAGCAAAAAACTCAGCCCTGGGTTCAAGCCCCAGGACCAGCACTCACACATGCGCATGCATGCGCACGCACACACATACACACTCACAGTACTGGTACCATGTGTACAATTTTTAAATTTCTTTCAATGTTGAACTTTTCGCACTGATCCTGGGGCTTGAACTCAGGGCCTGGGCTCTGCCCTTAACTTTTTTGCTTAAGGCTACTGCTCTACTACTTAAAGCACAGCTCCATTTTTTTTTTGGTGTTTAATTGGAGAAAAAACTCACATGGACTTTCCTGCAAGGGCTGCTTTGAACCATGATACTCATATCTCAGTCTCCTGAGTTGCTAGATTACAAGCACAAGCCATCAGAGTCCAATCAAATTAAATTGTTTAAATTGAAATTTAGGGTATTGGAGGCGTGGCTCAATTGGTAGAGCACTAGCCAATGAGAGGAAATTTCAGCTGCTCAGTCCAAGTTCCAGTCTTGGACCTAAACAATAATAATAAATTTAAATTGGGCATAAACCAAGCACCAGCGGGCTTATTCCTATAATCCTAACTACTCAGGAGGCTGAACTCTGAGAATCGTGATTCAAAGCCACCAGGCAAATCTGTGAGACTCTTATCTCCAAATAATCATCAAAAAGCTGAAAGTGGAATTTTAAGTCAGGTGGAAGCACATCAGCATAAAGCAAAATAAAAGCTAAGGGACAGTACTCAGGCTATGGCGAAGCCCCAGTACTGCTACATTCACACAAAAAAATGTATAGATTTACTAAATTCTTGTGACTCTTTATTTATATTCTCTGGTAGATCTACAGTTATGTATCTCTGATTTGTTAACATGGTTAGCTTCTATTTTTATATCTATATCTCTATATATTCAATTCTAGGGTTTGAACTCAGGGCCTGGGAACTGTCCTTGAGCTTTCTCAAGGCTATTCTCATGGCTGGCACTCTACCACTTGAGACACAGCACCATTTCCAGTTTTTTTCTGTGTATCTGGTACGGAGGAATCGAACCCAGGCTTCATGCATCCTAGGCGAACACTCTACTAGGCCATACTCCTGGCCCCATATTTTTAATTTAATTGCATTATAAATGGAGAATGCAATATCTTTGTTATTGCTTGTATTTATGTTTTATGTTGTCCTTGGGCTTAAAAATAATTTCTTCTTTAAAATGGATTTTAGTTATATCAATGTGTATACACATATTTGTGAATATACATACAAACAGTATCAGATCAGGTATATTAACTGGTTTGTACACTGATTTTAATCTACATTACAGACAAAAGTGTTGAACTTGGCAGTTATATTGAATTTACATTATATATTTTAGAATATTAATCTTGCATATATGCTTTGAGTTATTTCATATTCATTATTCCTTTTAGCTTCAGTAATAATCTTTTCCTCAATTATATTCCTTCCTTAAAGCCTATCCTGTAAATATATAATGATGTATATACATATATAATAATTTTTATTGTCCTTTTACCCATGAATAACTGCTATGTAGTTTTTTTGTCCATCCTGGGGCTTGAACTCAGGACCTGGGCACTGACCTTGAGCTTTCCCAAACTGAGCACTCCACCACTTGAGCCAAAGTACCACTTCCAGCTTTTGTTGTATATATGGTACTGAGGAATCAAACCCAGCTTCATGAGTGCTAGGCAAGTACTCTACCACTAAGCCACACTCCCGGCCCTATGTATTTTTAAAAGTAATTTTTATTCCTGGAGTGTGTAGGCTTATATGATCTAAAGAACTGAATAGTGGCTTCTTTCCACAAAATGTTTCTAGGACCTCTTTATAATGTACTAGCTAAAAATTATGGTCCCTCAAGGAAATGTCTAAACTAAAAAACTTTTCAGATACTGCTAAAGATGTATACAATGTATTCTCAATGGAATATTCCATAGCTATTGATATGATTTATACAATTATTTGAACTATATGAGAAGTTGACATATGCAGATGAAAGATGCATGATATATTTAACATGGTTCACATACATTTTACTTATGTTTGTTTTTTTTTTTTGCCAGTCCTGGGCTTGAGCTCAGGGCCTGAGCACTGTCCTTGGACTTTCTCAAGGCTAGAGCTCTACCACTTGAGCCTCAGCACCACTTCCGGCTTTTTTCTATGTATGTGGTACCCAGGAATCGAACCCGGGTCTTCATGCATGCTAGGCAAGCACTTTAACCACTAGGCCAAACTCCCAGCCCCACATTTTACTTATGTTTATCCATTCAATAAACAGTTTTTAAATACTATATATTATATACTACATATACATTATATATATATATATATATATATATATATATATACAACACACACTCAGATCTCAGCCTCTTGAGTAGCTAGGATTGCAGGTGTAAACTCCTGGTGCTGAGACAAAATGTATATTTTTATAGTTTACTCATGATTTCTAGCATGTATAAGAGGCAGGCTTATAGGACTGACATTTAGAACTTGAAAAATGTTACCTATGCTCAACTTTACATAAAACATTTCTGTTTGATATGAGATCAGAATAGTTCAATAAATTACATCATATGTGGATAATCAAGATCCTATCTTATCAATGAAGCTGTTAGACCATATTGATCATGGGGATTAATTTGAATGTATTAACTTTGTATCTTCAACAGACAAGCAAAAATAGGGCTGATCCTACAGTTTCCCCCAAAGATTTGTTATGCCTACCATAATATTTAATTTGCCCACAATTAAGGATCACTGGTTTGTGGAATCTCCAAAAAGAATTACACTTTAAAGATGGAAATAGTTTATTCCATTAACAGTTTGGTATTCCTCCTCCCATCCCACAGTCCATCACAGATGTTGCACTCAACAATTTTCTCTAAGGCTTTGTGAATTCTTTTTCAAAGTGTTTCAAATCTGCTCTGTCTCCTACTTAAACAGACCTCCAAGAAACCAATACTAAGCCCTAAAGCCCTTTTCTTACTGACAATAAGTGGGCCCAAACACTGGGGGCTAATTCTAACAGCTGGTATATAACTTATTGATAAGAACAGTTGGTAAAGAACTTTCATTACTCATACCGTACATCTGTTTGTGGTGTGAATTGGGGTCTACCTTTTGCTATCATCAACTATAGACTTCAAATGTCCTGGAAAAGACTGCAATTTGGATTCAGCTGTGTTTAAGGAGCCTGAAGAGAAACTTCATTTAAATTTAGCAAACTTGGTGCTTGGTCTATTCAACTTGTCATATTTATGTACTACATAAAATGTCTTTAAAAATTCATTGAAGTCAATGCTTCCATCTTTGTTCAAGTCCATTGTGTGAGCGAGCTCATCAACATGGGTGTCATCGATATGAACATTATAGTGAGATCTGAAAAGTTTCCATATGGCCCGAAATTCTTCAATGGAGATCAGGCCTAAAAAAACAGAAGGTGTTGAATGTTTATTTAAAGATTCACCTAAGAGAGAGGTGGGGAAGCCACACTGAATAATAGTGCCACTTAGAAGCTTTCTAACATGCCAGACCATCAAGACACTGAAAGGAGAATATGATGCTAAGTGGAAGAAACAATATCATTTTTTTTCCAGTCCTGGGGCTTGAACTCAGGGTCTGGGCACTGTCCTTGAGCTTTTTCAAGGCTAGAGCTCTACCACTTGAACGACAGCACTGAACTTCCAGCTTTTTCTATGTAAGTGGTACTGAGGAATGGAACTCGGTCTTCATGCATGCTAGGCAAGCACTCTACCACTAGGCCAAACTCCCGGCCCATAATATCATATTTTTAACTATCAAGACTCCTGAGATTACTCTAATGCCACCATGAGAAAAAAGTGAAGAAACAGAGAGGAGATGAAGAGTGTGACACAGAAATTACAAGTACAGGCCAAGTGCCAGTGGCTCACGCCTGTAATCCTAGCTACTCAGGAGGCTGAGATCTGAGGATCGAGGTTCAAAGCCAGTCATGGAAGTCCATGAGACTCTTATTTCCAATTAACCACCAGAAAACTAGACGTGGAGCTCTGGTTCATCATGGAGAGTGATAGCCTTGAGATGAAGAGCTCAGGGACAGCGCCCAGACCCAGAATTCAAGCTACCTGACCAAAAAATTACAAGAACAAAAATCCAAAGGTGATAGAAGGGACAGCAGATCAGAGAAAAACATCAAAGAAGAGAGAGAAGGTATACTGGAAGCCATGAGGAAGATTCCAAACAATAGTTAATTGGTCTTTTTGAAAGCAATAATTAATGGATCAAGTACTCATTGTTTGATGGTTTTTGATATCCAAATCTCTGCCACAGAGGAATGTGTGATTTGTATGTACATGTATACTTTCATACAAAGTACTGGGGGTGGTACCCAGGGCATCATGCATGCCGGGCAAGACCCTACCACTGAGCTTGATTCTTAGCTTGGATGGTTTTTTAAGTTTGAGAATAAGTAAATGTGCACCAAAACTAAATACAAAATGAGTTTTCACTCCCCAGCACAGATAATACTGGAAGAATGTTCTTTTTTTCAGGAATAACTAAGAATTTTTTTAATCCCTGCTAGTGATTTATAAAAAGATCTGTCCTAGTGAGACAAACAGCTACATAGGCAAGTAGAATTTTATATTCACATATTTGTGGCCAAGCTAAAATACAAATAATGTTAAACACAAGTTCATCTTTTCCCTTCAGGTTTCATCAAATTTGGATGAAGAATGAAATAGGTAAAAAATAGACTGGCCTTTATTTTTATTTATTACTGAACTAGTAAAAGTGTACTTACCTGAATGATCGGAGTCGATGATATTGAATATAATTTTCAATTCAGCTCGGTACCGGTACAGAGTTTCAATTACAGTATATTTCACCTAAAAATAAAACATTAAGAATTAACAACACAGGAAATTTTTTAACAATTGTAAAAAACACAAAGCATCCCCACCAACTTCTCTTCTTCCATCACTCTCCTCCCTATCCATTTTCCCTCCTTCCTCCTGCCTTTCCCTCTCTCTCTCTCTCTCTCTCTCTCTCTCTCTCTCTCTCTCTCTCTCTCTCTCTCTCTCTCTCTCTCTCTCTCTCCTGTGTGCATGTGTGTGTGTGTGTGTGTGTGTGTGTGTGTGTGTGTGTGTGTGCATGTGTTCTTCTAGGAACCTAACCCAAGATCTATCTGTGTTCCTGCCAGGCAAGTGCTCCACTGATCTATACACAAATCCACCAATACCAAGTACGAGATTTAAATAAAATCTGAGGGAACAAGCTTTCCTTTGGCCCAATCATGTTTAATCACATTAAGGACCTTGTTCTTGTGTTTATTAGGAGAAAAAAGTAAGACAGCAGTAAATAACAACTGCCAACATTTATAGAGAGCTTTGTGTGGATTATTTCATTTGGTCCTTTACAACCTTAAGGAAAAGGAACAGAACTGTGTGTCTATCCCACAGACAAGAAAAGAGAGGTAAAAATAACTTTACCAACAGTCATGTAGCTATTACACGAGATTTATAGCTCAGCTTTATCAAGCCAATCCCTACGATCTGGACCACTATGGCAAGATGCCACTGAAGTGAAGTTAAATGCCTCCTTCCTAAGGATATTTTTGTTTCCAACCTCGCTGTTTGATTTCCCTTCTCTTGGTTTTTCTCATCTTCTCTGCAAATGTTTGCAAGTCCTAGCTCCAACAAGCTTAATGTTATATAATTAATTGCTGATGCAATGCTCACTAATAGGGACTGGAATCTTCTCACCCTCCCTGGGAGGTTGTCATTTTAATAAGGTACCATACATTTTATAATTCTTTAAGGCATATACTGGGTCATGTCTACAAGACCATAACATGGTTAAGAAATATGTGATATGTTTCAAATGCTTGTGGCATAAAAGAAGGAATGCCATATCTAACCTCATGCTAGACAGCAGTTACAATAAGAATCCCATATTTGCCATGGGTTTGCTTTCATTTTACATGCTGCTCATTCTAAAGAAAATTCACACATTTCCTAAACAGATCGCCATGGAGACACCCTTTGGTTTTTTCTTAAACATTCATCTCCACCCATTACATCAACACCACTCTCAGCTTTCAAAGAGTCAAGTTATTTAGAGTTTGTCCAAAGGGTTTTTTTTCCTCTAGCCAGATTTTATCTGGGGCTAAGTGACACTTACTGTTTCCACAGACTTTACAATTTCGATATCCTGGAAGATGGACATGTAGTCAACATTTCCATCATTGTCCATGTTTACCAGATGTGGACTCAGGGTTCTCCAAGGTAAGTTCAGCTCCAAAATGTTTTCCATAGAAAACGCCCACTGGGCTACTGAAATTTTTCCTGACAAGAGCACAAAAAAGCATATATGATTTGTGTACAATTGGAGCAAAACATGTAAGATGTCAGGCATAGTGACAGGGCACCCTGAGGCCTTGAGGCTTGGGAACTTGGTGTTCTCCATGATCTGTGCTACTTACTAGGCCCAAGAGACCTGAGAGAGGAATAACTGGAGACAATGTTTCTTATTCTATAAACCTTACCCCTCCTGTCATATGGAAGAAATCTCATTTGGGCTATTACATTTTTTATTTTTGTGATTAACAAGAAAGCTACAAGATTTGAAATCAAAGTAGCATGAATATGTATATGTGTAGATACATACATATATATATATATCATGAAGTGTTCCTTTTTATTTCTAGTAATATGTATTTGCTTAGTTTATTTTGCTGCTATTAACGCAGTTGCTCCAGTTTTTTGTGTTTTCATAATTTTATTTATTTATTTATTTAGCCAGTCCTGGGCTTGAGCTCAGGGCCTGAGCACTGTCCTTGGACTTTCTCAAGGCTACAGCTCTACCACTTGAGCCTCAGCACCACTTCCAGCTTTTTTCTATGTATGTGGTACCAAGGAACCAAACCTGGGTCTTCGTGCATGCTAGGCAAGCACTCCACCACTAGGACAAACTCCCGGCCCCTGTTTTTATATTTTTTACACATCAACACACACACACACACACACACACACACACACACACACACACACACACACGATTCACTGTCTCCTGGACTTTTGGGGGATTGATTAGTCTTTTTAGCAACATGTTTGTTTTCTGTTTGCTTTTAAGAACTCATTTTTTGCTACTGTAGCTTTAGTCAAAGTGTACATAGGTGTGGACTTAATTTTATTCATTCTGGTTGAATATCATTACTTCTCTTTACCTATTACTCTGAATTTTTCATTAATGCTTAGAAATTCACAGACACTATCAGATTAAATACATTTGTCCTTACATTCTTTGTCTTTCTGACACTGTGTTTAGATGTTTGGTAAACTTCCGCCCAGTTTAGATGTTTGCTAAACTTTCTTATCTTGTTCATATCTCTTCAAAATTCTTTGGTTTTGCTGCTTTTTCATTTCTGCTTTGAGGAAAGGTCTGTCTACATTAAACTATGTAGTCCTGTTTGGCCTCTGTGTTAAAGGCTCTTTTGAGTATGTGTATGTGTGTATGAGTACTGGTAGGGATTGAACCTAGTATCTTGCTTTGTACATGGTACAAAGCATATATACCCAGTCCTTTGGTACTTTTAAAGAAATCCATCCATTTCTTTTTTGCCCATCCTGGGGCTTGAACTCAAGGCCTAGGCACTGTCCCTGAGCTTTCATGTTCAAGGCTAGCCCTCTACCAGTTTGTGACACAGCACCACTTCCAGCTTTTTGGTAAATAATTGGAGGTAAGAGTCTCATAGATTTTCCTGCCTGGGCTGTGTGTGTGTGTGTGTGTGTGTGTGTGTGTGTGGTCTTTAGATCTCAGTCTCCTGAGTAGCTAGAACTATAGGCATGAGCCACCACTGACTAGCCTAGCTTTTATTTTTGAGACACAATCTCCATTTATAATCCCCTTACCTCCACTTCCCAAGATTATAGGCATCTGTTGCTGTACCTAGCTCTCACTGTCCACAATGCTTTATCTTTGTAATTCTTTTTTTCTTTAGACATGCTATATTTTAGGTTTGCTAATTCTAATATCTAATGTTCATGGGGAGCCAAATATGCTGAGTTTTTTTTCTTGACGCCTATTCATGCTGTTGTTTGGAAATCTTTGGGTTAACAATACATAATGGTTCATCTTAAACTCTGGATATACCAGTGCCTAAAATTAGACATTATCCCCTCAAAGACAGATTTGCTTGTCAGGAGTCAGGAACATTACAGACTCAAGAGAAGTTAGTAACATTCCAAGTAGAGAGAAAATGTGGAAGTTCCAACATAGCTCTTCCATCTTTCTAGTTTACTGGAGTATAGACTCAGGATGAGTACTTTAGCAATACTAGCAATCATCACAGGACAATTCAGCCTTTGTGCTTGTGTGTTGCTCCATGCTTTCTCGTATGATGAAAACATTCTCTTCTTCTCTCTCTTTTTTTTTTAAAATACTACAGCTCATTATTTAGCTCAAGCTGCTTCAATTTGCAATCCTAATCCCTCAGATTCTTTATTGTTAGGATTACAGATTTGTATCACCATTCCTGATGCAAATAATCTCTCATAGAAGTAGAGGTGCAACCATGATATTTACCACACCATGAAGCTGATAAATATATTACAATTTTCTTGTTGAAAAGCAGTCTAACCCAGGGTTTTTAGTGTTCTGAATTAAAAAAATTACTGAAAAAGAAATATATGCTTCTTTTGAATGAATAGATTAAAAGCTTGTGTAAATGGGGGGATGGTACACACGCATCTGCATGTGTGTGTATGCTACAGATGGAGCATGGACTCTGGGCCTCATGCTCTTACTTGGCAACTTTTTTCTTTCTTTCTTTTTTTAAATATATTTTTATTGCAATAAATAGAAAGGTTTATATTTGCCAGATAGAAGGTGCATTACTTCACAAACACTGCTACCCTTTCTCATGTTTTTGCCCCCATTTCCCTCCCCCCTCCCTTCATCTTGTTTCCCCCTTTCCCCATCCTATTTCAAATAAATAAATAAACATATATATAGTATATCAGATAACAAGGTAAAATACTGAAACAATATGAAATAACCAAGGGACAACAAAAGAGATGAGAAATAACAGTATCACACATTATATGGCTATTGTTTCTATATCCTGGAGGTCCTTTCATTTAGCCTCATTCTATAAGTCCTTATGTACCTATGTTTTGCCCTATTGTAAACCTCTGCTAGGAGAGTCCAAGGTTTATACTAATTAGGATAAATGAGGGAAACCACTGAGCCTATGTTCCTTTGAGTCTGGCTTAATTTGGATTCTGGGCCTCATGCTTTTACTCAGCAACTTTTTTTCTGGGAGAGAGAAATGAAATTCTAAAGAAGTAAAACAGAAATGAAAAAAGAAAAGAAAGAAGGAAGGGATTACAATTTTACTACCTGATCTACTGTGGTCTCGAAGTTGGAAAGCAGCTACAAGGTCAGTTTTTCGCGAAATTATTTTCTCTTTTAATATTCTGATGGCACTACTTTCCATAACTTCCACCCTGTGAGAAGAAAACCATAATTAGGTACAAGTTATATAAATTATCCTTTTATTTGACTGAGCTGTTACCACTTACCAGTTTCTGACTTAATCATTTCAATTTATACATATTATGTAACTTGTCAGTGTATGCATATATATGTATGTGTATATGTGTGCATTTTCTGAATTTTCTTTTAGAGACTCACTATCCATCTTCAACTTCATCTTTATCCATTTGTCGTGAAAATCATCTTTACTATTAAAGTGAGCATAGACATGTAGGATTGAGTAAGACTGATGTTCCAAGATTCTACTCTCTGTGGTGGGAAGAACTTGCTCAAAACAGGGTGAACTAGTTATGTTGACATCAACAGCATTCACTCTTGAGAACTTGCTTCCCATCCCTTAGAGCATCCCTGAGTAATCAGATTACAGTTTGGAAATGACAGCTGATCACATATCCAATAAGTAATGCACATATTCTAGGGGTTCCTAGAATATGTGTTTTATGGGAAAGCAGTTTGAATCAAGGAGAAAAACAGCTATGATTAATAAACTTTTTTGCCAACCTTAGGGCTTGAACTCAAGGCCAGAGCACTGTCCCTGAGCTTCTTTTGCTCAAGGCTAATAGAAAGTAGCTCCACTATAGCATCAAAAAGAACTCAGAAATAAATTTACAAGACACAAGGAACCAAATACAGTGATAATAGATGATAAACCAAAGGGGGGGAAATGAAAGAAAAAAGAACTCCACACTGTGCATTAAAAACAACAACAATGAAAAAACACTTGTTTCCATATCTTGGAGTTCATTTTGACTCACATCATCTAATAATATCATATGTACATACCTATTGAGCTATTGTGATCCTCTGCTAGGACTATACTAGACATATACTAATTATCACAAATGAGGGAAACCATGGAACCTATGTTTCTTTGGGTCAGGGTTACTTGACTCAATATGATTTTTTTCCCAAGTCTTTCCATTTTCTTATGACTGGGCAATGCCATTCTTTCTGATAGAAGCACAGAATTTCACATTATCTTTTCTTTTTTTGCCAGTCTTGGGGTGTGAACTCAGGGTCTGAGCATTGTCCTTGGGCATTCTGAAGGCCAGAGCTCAGCCACTTGAACAGAGCACCACTTCCAGCTTTTTCTATATATGTTGTTCTGAGGAATCGAACCTCAGTCTTTATGCATGCGAGGCAAGCACTCGACCACTAGGCCAAATTCCTGGCCACAAATTCCACATTTTCTTGATCCATTCATTGACTAAGGTGCATCTAGGTTCATTCCGTATCTCAGCTAGGGTAAATAATGCTAACCCCTCTGTACATCACCTTAACAATAAAATTAAATTTAAAAAAAATTGAGGAAGATACTGAAAGATGAAAAGACTCCCTATGAAAATAGTGAAACAAAAGATCAACTAATTCAGCAGTGATATTCACTAGACACTATATTGGAAATAAATTATACAACTTGTGGGGGAGGGGAGTTGGGAAAAAGAAACAGGGAGAAAAGAAGGGAGGGGAGTGAGTGTTCAAAAAGAAATGTAAGGGGGCCGGAAGTTTGGCCTAGTGGTTAAAGTGCTTGCCTAGCATGCACAAAGACCCGGGTTCGATTCCTTGGTACCACATACATAGACAAAAGCCAGAAATGGTGCTGAGGCTCAAGTGGTAGAGTGCTAGCCTTGAGAAAGTCCAAGGACAGGGCTCAGGCCCTGAGCTCAAGCACAGGACTGGCCAAAAAAAAAAAAGAAATGTAAGGGACAGGAGCATACCCTAGCAGTAGAGTGCTTGCCTAGCATGCACCCAGCCCTGGGTTTGATTTCTCAATATCACATACACAGAAAAAGCTGGAAGTGGTACTGTGACACAAGTGGTAAAAAGCTAGCCTTGAAAAAGCCCAAGGACATTGCCCAGGCTCTGAGTTCAAGCCATAGGACTGGCAAAAAAAATGTACTCTTTGCTTACATATAAGTTTATCTGATTTGGGGAGGGATAGGAGAAACACAGAAATGGTGCAATAGTGATATTCACTAGGCACTATGTTGCAAATGAACTTTACAATGGGGGTGGGAGTGTAGTCAAGAGGGAAACTGGGAGAAAATGAGGGAGGGTGTATCACTGTTCAAAAAGAAAAGTTCTTGCCGGGCGAGGTGGCTCATACCTATAATCCTAGCTACTCAGGAGGCAGAGATCTGAGGACCAAGGTTCAAAGCCAGCCCAGGCACAAAAGGACCTGAGACTCTTATATCCAATTAACCTATGGAAAATGGGAAGTGGGGCCTGACTCAAGGGTAGGGTGATAGCCTTCATCTGAAAAGCTCAGGGACAGAGCCCAAGCCAAGTTCAAGCCCCATGACCCACACACAAAAGAAATACTCATAACCTTCTTGTATAACTGTAACCCCTCTGCATATCACATTTACAATAAAATTAAAAATAAGAAATATAAAAAAGCGGGGCCGGGAGTTTGGCCTAGTGGTTAAAGTGCTTGCCTAGCATGCATGAAGACCCGGGTTCGATTCCTTGGTACCACATACATAGAAAAAAGTCAGAAGTGGTGCTGAGGCTCAAGTGGTAGAGCTCTAGCCTTGAGAAAGTCCAAGGACAGTGCTCAGGCCCTGAGCTCAAGCCCAGGACTGGCAAAAAAAAAAAAAAGAAATATAAAAAAGAAAGAAAATTAACAAATTTATGTCCAAGATTTACATATTAGAAAATATAAAATACCATTCAAGGTAATTATACAAGATGTAAATAAGTTAAACATTATTTCATGTCCACAGATTATTAGAAGGTTTAGTAATGTAAAAAGGAAAAAGCACATAAATTAACATGCAGACTTAAGATATATCCTGATAAATTCCCCTTTGACCTTTTTTTTGGCAAGTTGACAAGATGATTCTAAAATTCATATGTAACTCAAAAAGATAGAGGATAGGCCGGGAGTTTGGCCTAGTGATAGAGTGCTTGCCTAGCATGCACGAAGACCCAGATTCAATTCCTCGGTACCACATACACAGAAAAAAGCCAGAAATCGTGCTGAGACTCAAGTGGTAGAGCTCTACCCTTGAGAAAGACCAAGGACAGTGCTTGGGCCCTGAGCTCAAGCCCAGGACTGGCAAAAAAGAAGAAAGAAAGAAAGAAAGAAAGAAAGAAAGAAAGAAAGAAAGAAAGAAAGAGAGAGAGAGAGAGAGAGAGAGAGAGAGAGAGAGAGAGAGAGAGAGAGAGAGAGAGAGAGAAGAGAAGAGAAGAGAAGAGAAAAGAAAGAAGATAGCTTAAAAGAACTTTAAAATAAATTCAATGTTCAATTCACAATTTTTAGTGTTAAGACATAGGGGCTGGGAGTTTGGCCCAGTGTTAGTACTTGCCTAGCATGCACAAAGACCCGGGTTTGATTCCTCAGTACCACATATATAGAAAAAAAACAAAAGTGATGCTGTGGCTCAAGTGGTAGAGTTCTAGCCTCGAGAAAGCCCAAGGACAGTGCTCAGACCCTGAGCTCAAGGCTCACGGCTGGCAAAAAAAAAATACTACAGACTTTACAGACTTTATCCAAAATGCATGATCCTAGCAATATTTCAGACATCTGAGATTCATAGGTTTTTGAGTATTTCATAGACTATGTGCATTATTTTATTTTATTTTATTTTGCCAGTCCTGGGGCTTGAACTCAGGGCTTGAGCTCTGTCCCTGTGCCATTTTGTGCTCAAGGCTAGTGCTCTACCACTTGAGCCACAGAACCACTTCTGGCTTTTTCGAAGTAGTTTATTGGTGATAAAGAGTCTCACAGATCTTCCTGCTTGGGCTGGCTTTGAACTGTGATGCTCAGATCTCTCCCTTCTGAATGGCTAGGGTTACAGGTGTAAGTCACTGGCACGGGATAAATTTAGATTTTTTTTTTATTTTTCACTTTGAGCCGCATAAGTTCCTTTAGAGGTAGGCATAAATTGGCAGCTCCCCTCCCTCTCTCTCCCTCCCTCTCTCCCTCCTTTGCTCTCTCTCGCGTGCTAGTCCTGGGGCTTGAATTCAGGCTGACCACTGTCCCTGAGTTTCTTTTGCTCAAGGGTTCTACAACTTGAGCCACAACTCCACTTCAGGATTTTTTATTTTTTGACAGTTGAGTGGAGATAAGGAGTCTCACAGAAGCTGGACATGGTGGCTCACACCTGTAATCCTAGCTACTCAGGAGGTTGAGATCTGAGGAACACAGTTCAAAGCCAGCCTGGGCACTAAAGTCCGAGAGACTCATCTCCAATTAACCACCAGAAAACAAGAAGTGACACTGTGACTCAAGGGGTAGAGCAGTAGCCTTGAGCTGAAGAGCACAGGGACAACATCCAGGCCCAGAGTTCAAGTCCCAAACCCGCCAAAAAAAATGAGTCTCACAGACTTTCCTGATCAGGCTGGCTTCGAACTATAATCCTCATCTCAGTCTCCTGAGTAGTGAGGATTACAAGTGTGAGCCAACAGCACCCAGCTTATAGAACTATTTCTAAAGCAAAATCATGGAAGAAACCTGGATGTCATCCATTGAATATTTAGTAACTCTGTAGTTTTTTTAATTGTATTTTATGTACAGAGGGGTTACAGTTATATTCATCAGGTAATAGGTACATTACTTCTCAAACCTTGATACCTTTTCTCATGTTTTTGTCCCCCTTTCCCTCCCCGGCCCCCTTAACTCTGTAACTGTATGACACATATATACAATGGATATTAGAAGTGTTCAAAATAATTAAATAGGTTTATATAACATATCTTGAAGTAATGTTCATTACTTAGGGGGAAAGTCAGTTGTCAAAGAGTGCAATAGATTCATTTTCTATGTGTGTGCTGGTACTGAGGCTTGAATTCCTGGCCCCACCACCTTACTTGGCTTTTGTGCTCAAAGCTGGCTCTCTACTACTTGACTTATACCTCAATTTCTAGCTTATTGCTGGTGAATTTGAGTTAAGAGTTTCTTGGATTTGTTTCCTGAGCCGGTTCAAACCCATGACCAACACATCTCAGCATTGTGAGTTGCCAGGATTACAGGCATGAGCTACCCAAATGCCCTGGTGAAACAACAGGGCAAAATAAATTCTATCATTGTGAAAAAAACAATACACAGCATGTTTGTTTTTTACTATTTTTCTCTTGAAACTGGGATTTATATTTGATAAGGGGACTTTTTCAGATTTTGTCAATTGCTATTACTAAACCTGCATCTAGGACAGTACCAGATATTTAGCAGCTGCTCACATGTTATTTAACACAACATATTGATGATTATTGGCTACTCTATAGGAGCAAAAATAAAAGGACAGAAGAAATCCTTTGTATTAATTTTAATTACTTGTTGGGAAAAGACTGAGGAGGGAGTAACAGACAATTAACATTTTATTTATATTTCTTTTCTCATTTGGTAATAATTAAAGGGTTTCAAGTATATACTAATACTAGAAAGAAACATTGCTGGAAAAAAGATAAATATCACTACACGGAGATATACTGAGCATTCCAGTCACAAACATTTCTGGATAGAACAAAAAGGGGCAAGTTCAGATTGGGATGTTTGTGCAGCAGAGGCTGTATGTGAAGGAACTAAGTGAATGCTTTTTTGGTTTATTTGGTTATATGAGTAATTATTACTTAGGAATTGAAATTTCTTCCTTTTTCTATCAAATATAGGTACAACCATTATGTGTTCATGCCTGGAACAGTTTCCACTTTTGTTTATGCTTTGATTTGGATGGCTGCTCTTAGTTGTTTGGCATTGTTTTAACAAGTCACCAATACCCAGTCCTTGGCATTCTCAGAACATACACACCTTTGGTAAAGAGGGCTCAGGCATGATGCACTAGTTGCTCGGTACTGGAAAAATCGTGGGGCCATGCCATGAGCCAGTCTGATGTAAGCTCCTCGATTGCTGCCTTCTTCATAATAATTAGAAGCGGAAAAGACAGTAATGACCTGAGGAAAGAAAAAAGATAAGCCTCATAAAATTAGTTCTTAAAAGGTCAGCAATAGTTCAATTCCTAAAAAACACACAAAGCAGCTGGGCACTGGTGGCTCATGCCTATAATCAAGCTACTCAGGGGAGGATGAGGTATGAGGATTATAGTTCAAAGCCAACCTGAGCAGGAAAGTCTGGAAGACTCACATCTCTAATAAACTACAAAAGAAGACAGAAGTGGAGTTGGCTCAAGTGGTAGAGCACTACCTTTGAGCAAAAGAAACTCAGAGGGACAGCACTCAGGCCATGAGTTCAAGTTCTAGGCCCAGAAAAAAATTATCCAAGTCTGACATGACTGCCACTGGAATAAAAGCAAAGCTTATCACTCACATATCCAGGAGAATACAGGTTCTAACTACACACTTAAGTCCCCAGTATATGAACAATTGAGTAGGTTCAGGGCCCCACAAGAGTAAAGCTTCAAAAGAAGAAAAATAACAGATGGACTAAAAGACCAGTTACTATCTTCAGAGGGAACTTACTGTGAATCTGGTAGAAATGCAAAGAGAATATTGGTGGACAGCCAGGAGTCTGGCCCAGTTCTGTCCCACTAAGCTATCACTTCAGATAAGCCACACGTTTTACATTTTCTCATAACAAAGAAATCATTTTGCAACATTAGTATTAGCCTAAAATAAATCAGTAGAATTAAGGAAAGCATTGGTACGGAAAGAAATGCCATCCAATTTGGAATGCATTCTTATTTACTGCTCTTCACTATGGAAACAGAGGTAGCCTGGGACCACTGAAGGGAAACGACAGATTCCAATTCGATGGCCACCTCTCAACTGCCCCTGAGGAGCAACTTGCTGGCAACTGCCTCATCAGCCAGTGGAAAGGAACTGTGCTTAGTGTCTTCTGTTCTGCACAGGGAACATGCAAAGGGGGCCTTCACCACTGCCTCTTATATGCTTGTTGAGGAAAAGCAGTGTGAAGTTTGTTTACAGTTAGTGTAGAATGGCACTATTCCATACAGTGTCATGTAATAGAATTTGTTTCTGGGATTAGTGAACATCAGGAAAATGAGTCAAATATTGCTTAGGTGTTGTGACAGTGAAGCTCCTTCAAGTAACCTATGTGAAAGCTGCAGTCTCTACTTTCTGTGTATCACCAAAAAAGATGTCTGTTTTCTGGGCATCTAGGTCAGACAGAGTGTGCAGAGAGCACCACAGGTGGGTTGAGGGCGTCACCAACAATGTCAGCTCACCTTTCCGTCATGGCAGATATCATACCCATCAGGCTTGCACTCATGAGACCTAATGATCATCTTCAAGTGATATTTACTAAGGATTGTGGAGGTAACATCTGGTCCAAAATAGCAGCCCCCTCCTCGACTTGTGTTTGGATAACAGCCTTTCTTGCTTTTGGGATCACTCCACAGAAGATCAATAACCTTGAGACAATAAAACCAAATTAGGCTACTACTTATAAATAAGATTCTGTCTTTCTAGATTCCAACTTATTTGCCAGAAATTCAACCCAAGCTTCCCAATGACTATTCCTCTCTTCTCTCTAAATCATTTCAAACATACCTCTTTCATGTAACCTCCTTTCCAGCACAATTATAAAGTCCATTACTATCTCACTTTTCTGCTCTTACCAATAATCAATTCAGCAACTACCAGTGCAAAGTAGCAATATTTGGTAATGGCAAAGTCAGTGCTTGACTATTCTTCTTTTGCCCTGACAATTTTCATTGTTGTTTCACAATTGTTGAAGCCACCCTTTTTATCTAGGCCACTTGGCATGTAAATACCTCAAAGTTCTAATCAACTATGGTTCTAAAAGTCTATGTTTTGCAGTTTGTTCTTGTTGCCATCTTGGTGGGGTTTTGTCTGTTTGTTTTTTGTCAGTTGTGGGACTTGAACTCTGGGTCTGGGTGCTGTCCCTGAGCTATTCAGCTCAAGGCTGGCACTCTAACTGTTTGAGCCACAGAGCCACTTCTGGTTTTCTGGTGGTTCATTGGATATAAGAGTCTCATGGAATTTTGTGCCCAGGCTAGCTTTGAATCGCAATCCTCAGATCTCAGCCTCCTGAGTAGCTAGGATTACAGGCGTGAGCCACCAGCATCCAGGTGTCATTTTGGTTTTTGAGATGGAGAGTACGTGCTGCAGGCTGAACGATTGAACCCAGTGCCTCACACATGACAGGAAAATGCTCTGCACTAAGCTAAACCTCTAGTCCTTTCTCCCCTACATGTCCCTTTTAAGGCCATGAAATAGCCTATAATTGAAATGTTGTTATTCTACTGAGTCTTGACAAGAGGACTAGAAATGATGGTTCCAGTAAATTGGTTGTGCATCCATTGATAGGTTAGATATTGAAGAGGAGCTAAAAATAAATGAGAGAAAGGAGAGTGTGGTGAGAAGAGCAGAACTAGTAAGAGAACTACTCTAGAGAACACTAGAGAAACCCTGCAAAATATACACTTTCTGAAAGATACTTTGTTTCTGATGAGTGATTGAGGTGAGAATTACAGATCCCCAAAGAAGCCTAGAATCCTGTCTTCCACTAGTTCATTCTACCCTATATATATATATATATATATATATATGTTTATATATATATATATATAGGGTAGAATGAACTACCCTATATATATATATATATATATATATATATATATATATATATGTTTATATATATATATAAACTAAAGGGGTTACATATATCTCCTTAGTTTGCTGGTGTTTAGGGGTATAGCTCCATGGTTAAGCGATTAGCATGTGTGAGTCCCTGGATTTAATTTCTAGCACACATATACATATACATGTGCAAAAATGCACATGCATACAGATTATAAATACAGGTAAGGAAGTAGAGAAACTGGACCCCTCATACTTTGCTGGTAAAAATATAAATGATATAGTGCTTGGGAAAATGGATTAGAGATTTCTCAAAATGTTTATCTTTATAGTTAATTGTCATCCCACCCAGCAGTTCCACCCGTATGAATAGGCCCAAATTGGATATACAGAAAAACCTGTAGGTGAATGTTCAGATGAGTAGTATTTGCAATATCCAAAAAAAATGGATGTAACCCTTATTTCCATAAACTGACACATAAATGTCTATTCTTATTTTAGAATATGTTTCACTAGTAAAAAAGAAACAGATACTGACACATAATACAATATAGAGGAATCTAAAGAACATCTTGTTAAGTAAAATACACAAAATAAACATGTCTCTCCCCCCCCTCTGTCTCTCTCTCTCTCTCCATACACACACACACACTATTTTTTTTGGTAGGGCATGGGGCTTGAATCCTGGGCCTGGGTGCTCTTCAGCTCAAGGCTACCACCCTACCCCTGGAGCCACAGCTCCACTTCTGGTTTTCTAGTGGTTAACTGGAGATAAAAGTCTCAAAGACTTTAGTGCCCAGGTTGTCTTTGAACTATGAGCCTCAAATCTCAGTCTCCTGATTACCTAGGATTACAAGCGTGAGCCACCATGCCCAGCTATGACTATATATTTTTGTGCCAGCCCTAGGGATGGGCTTGAGGTCAGGGTCTAGACACTGTCCCTGGGTTTTTATGCTCAAGGTTAGTGTTCTACTGTTGAGCCACAGCTTTTTGGCAGTTAATTGCAGGTAAGAGTTCTATGGACTTTCCTGCTCAGGCTTGTTTTGAACAGCAATTCTCAGATCTCAGCCTCCTGAGTAGCTAGGATTATAGGTATGAGCCACTGCCACTATGCTTCTAGACTACATATTTTATGTGTCCATTTTGCATAGAATAGGCGAATGTGTAAAGATAGAAATTACATAATGCTTGCCTAAGGATGGTGACGGCAATGTGGATGAAGTTGAGTGTTCAAATATTTTGAACTTGTTTTTTAGATGATAAAATTGTTCTACTATGGGCCAGGAGTGTAGCCTAGTGCTAGAGTGTTCATCTTGCACGTGTGAAGCCCTGAGTTAGATTCCTCAGTGCCATATACACAGAAAAAGCCAGTAGTGGCACTATGGCTCAAATGGCAGAGTGCTAGCCTTGAGCAAAAATGTGTCCAAGGACAGTGCCCAGGCCCTGAGTTCAGGCCTGGCAATAAATAAATAAATAAATAAATGTATGTATGTATGTATGTATGTTCTAATATTAGATTATGGTAACAGTTGGCTAACTGTGAATATATTAAAAACTATTGGAATTAAGTGAAGTAAGCCAGACCCATAGGCTCAATGGTTTCCCACATGTGTAATCATTAGTACACATCTAGGATTCTCCTAGCAGAGGATCACAATAGCTCAAAGGTAATAATGTGCTCAAAATATGCACATAAGGTCATATAGGATGAGACTAAATAAAATGAACTCTAGGATATGGAAACAAGAAGCTTATTTTTGTGATTGTTGTTCTTAATGTACTATGTTATTTCTCTTTTCTTTTTTCCCCCTTATTGTTAATCTCATATGGTTAATATTGCTGACTTTGTTACCTGATATATTGTATGTAAGTTTATTTAATTGAAATAGGAAAGGGAAGTGGGAAAAACAAGATGATTTGGAGGGGGAGGGGAAAGGGAAACAGGAACGAAAACATGAGAAAGGGTATCAAAGTAATGTACCCACTACCTGACGAATGTATCTGTAACCCTTGTATACATTACCCCAACAATAAAATACAATAAAAAATAGTTTAAAAAACCCTATTGGCTTATTGACCTAAAATGAGTGAATGACATGGTATGTAGATTGTATCTCAATAATGGTATTAAAAATAGTTATCAGGGCCACACATGGTAGTTCATATCAATAATCATAGCTTGTGGGAGGCATAGGTAAGGGATAATGAGGTCTGAATCCAATCCTGAGGCTAAACACCAGTCCACATCTGAAAAAATCTGGAAGAAAAAAAGTCCTAAAGTGTGACTCAAGTGATATAGCTACTGAGATAATGGCATGATCTGATAACAAATGTAAATTCTTTTTAAAGTATTTACTGTAAGGTGCAATATCATGTAAGTTGGTGATTTCATTGCGGCTCTGGTAAACACTTTTGATTACCTACCTGTTCCCATTCTTGCTTTGATAAATGTTCAGATAAGGAATCGTCTGAAGTGGCTTTCCCCGAGGTCATGGCTTTCCCTGCTTTACTTTTCTTCAAGTCATTTACTTGGTCTTTATTCACTGACACTGGGGGCATCAGCACAGTTTTCATCTACAAAACAAATATGTACTTTAATCAAAACATCTGCTATTGTGCCTTAAACCTGATTGCAACTGAGACTTATTTTTAGAGTAGGAGGCAGCACTGTTAATAATATTATAAGAACAGGTGTAAACCAGAAATTGTAGTCATTTCTTGGTGAGCTGGTTAAGACAACAGATTTGATTTCAAAAGAGGGTTGTAAGAAAGTTTCTATCCAGTTTATAATCTATCCAGTTAAAAGTTTCTATCCAATTTAAAGTTTTCCTGCTTCGGTGTTAAACCTCTTAGGAGTTACTCAACAAGTATGAAACACTACATACCAGGTGCTGGGGTTTTATCAGTGAAATAGAGAAGAAAACATTCCAAGAAAAATAATACCAAGAGCCGGAGCTGGTGGCTTACGCCTGTAATCCTAGATTTCGGAGATTGAGATCTGAGGTTCACATTTCAAAGCCAGCCCAGCATGAAAATCTCATCTCCATTTAACCACTAGAAAATCAGAAGTGGTGCTGTGGCTCAAGGGATAGGGCAATAGCCCTGAACTGAAAAGCTCAAGGACAGTGTCCAGGACCAGATTTCATGCCCCATGACTGACAAATTCATAACAATACCAATATAATGTTTTTAGCCATTCTTGGGGCTTGGATTCAGGGCCTGGGCACTGTCCTTGGATTTTCTCAAATGCTCTACCACTTGAGCCACCACACCCACTTCAAGCTTTTTCTGTGTATGTAGTACTGAGGAATCGAACCCAAGGCTTTGTGCATGCTAGTCAAGCACTCTACCACTAGGCCACACTCCTGACTCCAAGATTCTTTACTTAATGGAATTAAGAGCATATAAACAGCTGATGATATGGTCTAGAGGTTGTATTAAGTCAAAGGATTCAAAGATAATAGCAACAATATTATGATTCACCTGTGTGTAAAAATATAGAGGCTATGAAACTTCAAGGTATAACAGATATCTCAGATTCGACTGCCTCTCAGATTCAGGTCCAGCTTGAGAGTCTACCTGCCTATTTTGGTAGGAAGGTGACTACCAGTTGGTTCCGGTGTCCCACTAGGCCCATATACTATCATTAGTTACTCAGTTGCCATTGCTTCTCATCCCATGTGGCATTCCCCTTTGGACCTATCTAGAGGCTTCAGCTTGACTCTGGCAAAGGAGAAACGCAACTCCAGTTACCCTATATGGCCCACTCAAGGAGCCCTACGCTATAAGTGGAATCTTCACATATACCATGTAGATCCTTCCTGAGAGGTTCTATACAGGCTTCTGGTCTGTTTCTGCTGTACTTAATATGTATAGGCCAAAAGCAATTATTGCAATCTATTTGAAATATAAGGAAATTAACAAAAATTCAAACATAAACTGGGCACCAATGGCTCATACCTGTAATCCTAGCTACTCAGAGGGCTAAGATCTAAGGACTGTGATTCAAAGCCAGTCCAGGGAAGGAAATCCATGATACTTATCTCCAGTCAACCATTGAAAAGCCAGAAGTGGAGATGTAGCTCAAGTGGTAGAGTGCTAGGTTTGAGCAAAAAAGCTCAGGGACAGCACCCAGGTCCTGAGTTTAAGCCCCAGAACTAGCACACTTGTGTGTACACACAGAATTCAGATATAAATTGTAAGGTAATTATATGTATATGAGGCATCTAGTGTAATCAAATTCATAAATACAGAAAGAAGATTAGTGGTTGCTGTAGATAAAGGAAGAGGGAGTATGGAGGACCATTGTTTAATGGGTACAGTTTCAGTCTAAATAGATAAAAATGTAGCTTAACTATATATACATTTTTAATAAAGGTTGCAGTGATAAATTTTGTTATATATTTTTTACCACAATGTACTATAAAGAGAGATTTTAGTTTTAAAAGTCAAGATTTTTTGTTGTTGTTGTTGTTGTTTTTTGCCAGTCCTGGGCTTGAGCTCAGGGCCTGAGCACTGTCCTTGGACTTTCTCAAGGCTAGAGCTCTACCACTTGAGCCTCAGCACCACTTCTGGCTTTTTTCTATGTATGTGGTACTGAGGAATCGAACCCAGGTCTTCATGCATGCTAGGCAAGCACTTTAACCACTAGGCCAAACTCCCAGCCAAAAGTCAGGATTTTTCACTTCTAAAAACAACATGAAATACCAAGACTTCTTCACTTTCCCACTTTCAACGTGAATTTTTTTGGAAACCTTTTCTGTTTTTTTGCCAGTCCTGGGGCTTAAACTTAGGGCCTGAGCATTGTCCTTGGGCTTTCTCAAGGCTAGAGCCACAGCACCACTTCTAGCCTTTTCTATATATGTAGTACTTTAGAATCAAACCTGGGTCTTTGTGCATGCTAGGCAAACAATCTACCACTAGGCCAAACTCCAGGCCCAAGAAGCCTTTTCCTTTTTTGGGTGGGGGAGGGTCTGTCATGGGGCTTGAACTCTGGGCCTGGGTGTTGTCCCTGAGCTCCTCAGCTCAAGGCTACTGCCCTACATCTCTTCAGCTCAAGGCTACCACCCTGTTTTCTTGTGGTTAGTTGGAGATAAGTCACAAGGTCTTTAGTACCCCAGTCTGGCTTTGAATCACAATCCTTAGATCCCAGCCTCCTGAACAGTTAGGATTACGGTCATGAGCCAGAGTGCCCGGCCCAAGAAACCTTTTCTAGACATAAAAATTACCCAGTTTGGGGTTGAGAGTTTGGCCTAGGGATAAAGTATTTGTCTAGCATGTATGAAGACCCGGGTTCAATTCCTTGATACCATATACATAGAAAAGCCACAAATGGTGCTGTGGCTCAAGTGGTAGAGCAGTAGCCTCAAGGAAAAAGCCCAAGGACAGTGCCCAGGCCCTGAACTCAAGCCCCAAGACAAAAAAAAAGGAAATTACCCAGTTTGTTCTGTATCATGCAAGATTTTCTTTAAAAATTTCATAGTATTTTCACACTTACAACAATCACCAAAACAAATTCAAAATGAAAAATGAAGGAATGGATATATTCCATTAAAAAATCTGAGATAAGATTCATGCCGATAATTACTACTTACTTTGTTTCTTTCAATATGATGGAGTAAATTCAAATCTGTAGACTCTGATATCCCACCATGTATGATAAGGATTTCATCATCAATAATTGTACCAATTGGGAGCCAGGTATAGACGTCTTCTAAGACTTGCAAGATTTGCTTCCCATGTAGCTTTAAGTAAAAGTTTGAATAAGCTTCAATTTCCTGATAGATCTCACCTATTGAATAGTCCCAATATCTGAACAAAAATTATTAGTTTTCATGCCACCCAAATAAGGTAACCAAGGAGTCACTAACCAGCTGACATGTAATAATTTTTTTAAATTCTATATTTGTAGTATTTTGACCTCTTGGGGTCTTAAACACTCTGAAGGAACTACTGATAGAGATATGCGCAGCAATCAGTTCAGAGTCCATACCTCCAAGGATCTCTTTTATTAAACTGTCCATTCAGAGCCATTATACTTCTCCATTCACCAGGGATTAGGCACCAAATAGAGACAACTCTTATATCCCAAGCTGGCTGACATTATGCAAACTTGTTAATCTTAAACCTGATTAGATGGAGGCAACTTGCCCTTAACTTCTAAGGAAAATCATAATAAAATCTACATAAATAAATATGCTTTTCTCTGGTCCATGTTTTCCCTGGCTTTCTCTTCTCTCTCTGTCTATCTCTCTCTACTTCAGGGTCTTCTGTTTGTAGGAAATCACTCTACAAATGGAACCATTCCACCTAGTTCCCTCTGCCTTCTGACTGATTCTGGTACTTTCCCCTGTGATCCTTCCTGGGTGCCAGCCATATGGTAGTGCTTCTTTCTTTCTGACAGTCATTTCATTGTCTGATGGCTTTACCAGGATTTTATTGTCAACAATCATGCCAATTCAGAACCAGATGAATAAAACTAATTTCATGTTGGAATCTTCAAAGCAATGGAGTATATTTATCTTTGCTGAAGCCAACACAAAAGTCACAATGAAAAAGAAAATATAATACCCTATCATGAGCCGGGCCCGGTGGCTCACACCTGTAATCCTAGCTACACAGGAGGCTGAGATCTGAGGGTCAAGGTTCAAAGCCAGCCTGGGCACAAAAGGACCCAAGACTCTAACCTCCAATTAACTCCTAGAAAACGGGAAGTGGGGCTTGACTCCAGGGTAGAACAGTAGTCTTGAGCTGAACAACTCAGGGACAATGCCCAGGCCCAGAGGTAGGGTGGTAGCCTTGAGCTGAAGAGCTCAGGGACAGCGCCCAGGCCGAGTTCAAGCCCCATGACCCACAAAAAAATGACCCTATCATGACCAGGGATCTTGTTGTATTTCTATTTTATTAAAAGATTCTGAATAATTAGCATATCATTACTGGCTCTCTTTTCACTTCTATGTATAAACAGTAAAAACAATGCAAAAAAGTATGAGTCTTACCTTGTATTTATTTAAAACTTCTTGTGTGAATCCATACCTAAAGAAAATACAAGGAATTTTAAACTGTTTACTGTTCATAACTCCTCCTCACCCAAGTCATACAAAAAGAGGAGCCATATTGACATTCACTATCACCAGCACTGGGAATACAAGTTGGAACTGTTACCGGAGTCTTTAATTGGCATGTCCCTACTTGCAATCAGCTTACAGGATAGTTGAGGGAAAGAAACATTTTCATGAAACAATCATAAGGCAAGTTAAAAAACACATTTTCTTCATGCTTTCTCTAACAGTGGTTTTATAACAAATGGTGCTATGTACCAGACACTTCAATTCCTGACTAGCCATAGTGAAGGGGAATTTTTTTTCAAAATTACTTTTCTTTGCTTTAGGGTAATTTTATTTTACCCGGCAAAGTAATGAAGGAATGCAATACATCCCACACATGTTTCCATGCATATCACATCATATCCACGTTCTATACTGTAACATTGTG
Organism: Megascapheus bottae; assembly: GCF_031878675.1. Classification (NCBI taxonomy): domain Eukaryota; kingdom Metazoa; phylum Chordata; class Mammalia; order Rodentia; family Geomyidae; genus Megascapheus; species Megascapheus bottae. The sequence goes on along the minus strand of NC_143547.1, from coordinate 6,775,081 downwards.
TTTCCAAAGATGAATTTATCTCTAAACCCATCAAAAGTACAATGCCATTCTTTCTAGTGGATAAGTAGAATTCCATTTGAGAGGGTAAGTAGGGGGGGCACAGAGATGATGGGATAAAAAAGGAATGGAATGAAACTACCCTGTTGGTGGGAATATAAACTTGTTCAGTCACTCTGGAAAACAGTATGGAGTTTCCTCAAAAGACTAAACATAGAGCTTCTCTATGACCCACCAGTACCACTACTGGACATTTATCTAACTGACCACAAACCAGGCCACATTAAAGCCACCAGCACAACCATATTCACTTAAGCATTGCTTACTATATAGCCAAGATATGGAATCAACCAAGATGTCCCTCATACACAATGGGATTTTATACTTCCATCAGGAAGAATGACATTGCACCATTTGTAAGGAAATAGAAAAATTAAGTGAGACGCAAAGAAGCATAGGTTGCATGGTTTCCCTCCTTTGTAATCATTAGAATGTGCCTATGAATCTACAAGTAAATCCAATGGATAGTAAAAGACAAAATTATACTTGGACATGGTAAATTAAACAGGACTCTAAACATTCACTCAGAGAGACCACAGGAGGATATTCTTAGGAGAGGATCACAAGGGCTCAATAGTTATGTGCATATGAATATATAAAATGATGCTTATAGAAATGAACCGCAAGAAATGAAAACAAGAGGTTTTTATTTTACTTTTTGTGTTTTTTTCCTGTTTTTTTCCTATTTCTCCCCTTCTGTCACTTTTTTTAAAATTTCTCTACCTTTTGTCTTGTATGTAAGTTTATCTGATGTGGGGGGCAGAAGGGGAAGCACAGAAATGGTGGGACAAAGGATGAACTAATGTAGCCAGTGATATTCACTGGACACTACATGGAAAATGAACTATATAAATTGTGGGGGAGGGGAATCAGAGGGGAAAAAACTAGAAGAAAATGTAATGTACTTGATACCTGACTTATGTAACTGTAACCCCTCTGTTCATCACCTTTACAATAAAAATGTGCTATAGTGGTTGAGTTCTTGCCTAGCATGCACGAAGCCCTGGGTTTGAATCCTCAGTGACACATAAACAGAAAATGCTCGAAGTGACACTGTGGCTCAAGTGGTAGAGTGCTAGCCTTGAGCAAAAAGAACCCAGGGACAGTGGCTAGGCCTTGAGCTCAAGTCCCAAGAATGGCCAAAAGAAAAAAAAAGAAATGATGGGACAAAGGATTTAAAAAAATGCAGCAGTGATACTCACTAGATACTTTTTTGCAAATGAACTATACAACTTGTAGGTAGGGACAGGAGAGAAATCCGGGAAAGAGCAAGGGAAAGGGTGACATTGCTGAAAAAGAAATATGCTCTTTATTTGACTTATATAATTATGACTCCCCTGTACATCACCTTTACAGTAACAATAAAATACAGAAATCACCTTAAAATTAACCACTGAGCTTTGATCAAGACATTCAAAAGCCCAGTACCAAAACCATGAGACTTAGCATATCTTCTACTAATATACTAGAACAAACTATTTTCTGTTTTCACAAAATGGCAAACAAAAAGGAAAAAAGCAAATGAATGGAACATTTATCATTTCCCATACCTTTAAGAATAAAATATTAAATCATTTAGTGAATATTTATCCCTCAAAACCTCCAGTGTGTTATATTACAGCTAATCTTGAAAATGTTTATGAACTGCTAGGCTATTAGCAATGATCATTTATTAAAAACATACACATCAGTGCAAAATGGTGTCCATTTCTAGGATAACATCTGAGAATAGATAAAAGAATAGATAGCAACAGTATGATTCCATCTAAGTCTGCTCATAGAAACTGCTACATCTGCGAAACTGACATAACAAAAATACCCCAAACAACCACTTAAGACTAAAAGGTGGGCATGCCAGCAGATAAAGAACAAAAGATGTAAGAACAAGACTGGAAGAAAAGATAAGATAGAGGCTTCAGAGCAATTTATATTCACTTCACGAAAGACTGGGGTAAGAATTGAAGCCTTCCTTTATATTCCCCTTGCCTCTCTTTCTTTGCCCTTACCCCAAACTCTGCTGGGAACTAAACATGGTGGTATTTTCTGGAGTGGAAAATAAAAGAGGCAAACCTAAAAGCCAATGTTACCTTAGATTCATCATAAAATCTTCATGGTTCCCTCTGTTCAAGTGAATGTCTTGGGGGTAGACAAGAAAACTTACAAACAGGACCATTAGGATTTCTATGGAATTTCTGCCTCGATCTACAAAATCACCATTAAAAATATATGGGTTGCTCTCTGAAGGGAGACCATTCTGTGGTAAAAGAGGGAGAAAACCAAGAAGTTAAAAGAATTTTTTTTTCCTGTTGGGTTCTATCTGTGCTTTTATATTTGGTAGTATTTGCTTTGTTAAATGATATTAGGCTATTGTCAGTGCATTTTTATATCTTATTTGTGAATTACTGATGTGAAGGAAGAAGTGCAATATCCCATCTGAAAAATAACTATAATTTAAAATGGCCTAGAGATATGCCTCAAGTAATAAAGTGTTGACAAGAAAGTGAAAGGTCCTAGCCAGCAGGTGGTGGCTCATGCCTGTAATCCTAACTACTCAGGAGGCTGAGATCTGAGGATCATGGTTCAAAGCCAGCCCAGGCACACAAGGACATGAGACTCTTATCTCCAATTAACCTCTAGAAAAAAACAGGAAGTGGGGCTTGGCTCAAGGGTAGGGCAGTAGCTCAGGGACAGCACCCAGGCCAAATTCAAGCCACATGACTCACCAAAAAAAGTGTAAGGTCCTAAATTCAAACATCATTTTAGGGGCCGGGAGTTTGGCCTAGTGGTAGAGTGCTTACCTAGCATGTACAAAGACACGGGTTCAATTCTTCAGCACCATATACGTAGGAAAAAAAAGCCAGAAGTGGTTCTATGGCTCAAGTGGTAGAGTGTTAGCCTTGAGAAAACCCAAGGACAGTGCTTAGGCCCTGAGCCCAAACCCAGGACTGGCAAAAACAAAAAAACAAAAAACAAAAAAAAACCCATCATTTTATTATTTATTCATTTAAATACAATTAATAAAAACAGATTTTCTCTTCATCTTGTACAAACTATTTATAACATACTAAAGACAATAAAGACAATCAGATACAAACTGCTCTCAGTACATTGTATATTGTGCTGTAAACAGCAATAAAGTTGATTAATGCTGTCTAATTAATTCTTTTGTTTTAGTTTGGGGCTTGAACTCAGGGCCTGGGCACTGTCCCTGAGCTTTTTGGCTCAAGGCTAGCACTCTGTCACTCAAGCCATATTTCCACTTCCAATTCTCTTTTTTTTTTTGCCAGTCCTGGGGCTTGAAAGTCAGGGCCTGAGCACTGTCCTTGGGCTTTCTCAATACTAGAGTTCTACCACTTAAGCCATAGCACTACTTTTGGCTTTTTCTATGTATGTGGTACTGAGGTGAACCCAGGTCTTCATGCATGCTAGGCAAGCACTCTACCATTAGGCCAAACTCCTGGTCCCGCCACTTCCATTTCTTTTGGTAGTACACTGGAAATAAAAGTCTCACAGACTTTCCTCCTGGAGTTGGCTTCAGACCACTATCCTCAGGTTCTAGCCTCCTGAATAAGTAGGATTATAGGCACAAGCTATGAGCACCCAGCTAATTAAATTCTGAAAATTGGAACCATATAAACTCAAGACATGCCTCAATACATCTTTGCTAAGATCAAGTATAGTATCTATTTATCATAACTGTATTTGTATACACCATTAAAACCAATATTGCCATTTTCATTAAGACAGCCCTCCCTCAACAGAAGCACAAATACTTAGCAAAATAATAGCTTACCTTATAGAAGATCAACAAAAGATCATCCAGATTCCCATGCAAATCGCCTGAAATGAAAATGAAGAGTCACTATTTAGTAGAAAACAAGATGCAATGTTTACTTTTTTGCTAATCTTGGGCTTAAGCTCAGCACCTGAGCACTGTTCTTGGATTTTTCTCAAGGCTAGAACTCTACCACTTGAGCCTCAGCACCACTTCTGGCTTTTCCTATGTATGTGGTACCAAGGAATTGAACCTGGGTCTTTGTGCATGCTAGGCAAGCACTCTACCACTAGGCCAAACTCCCTGCCCACAATGTTTATTTTATTACAACTTTAAACCTCCCAGGGCATTGGGTTTTACACTATGATGTTAATTCAGCAGGAAATTTGTTTTCATGGTGCCATTTTCTTCTGCTCCTATGCACGTGGGGAAATATATGACACTATTCACTCCAGTCATTTATGCAAGGATTCACTTACACTGAATTAAGCACTATGCTAATGATGTTCTTCAATGGACATGATCAATACTTATAAATGCATTGTAAGATGAATACTATTTTCATTATTCTTATTTTCCAAATGAGACTCAGATTAGCTAAGTAAATTCTGAATTTACTAAGCTAAAAATATCAGAGCTGGAATTCAAACCCAACAATATTTCATTTGAAAATTCAAGCACTTAGAACTTGAGAATGGTAACACATACATATAATCCTGTCACTTGGGAGGTTAAAGCAGAAATATAACAAGTTCAAGGTGAATCTGAGATACATGATAGGATACTGACTCAAAGGAAAGTGACACAGGCTAAATGGGGAATGCATTTGTGTGTTCCCAGCTACTTGTGAGGTGGAGTTCAGGAGGACTGCAGCTCAAGGGTGGCCTGGGGGAAAAAAGTTAGCAAGGTTTCATCACAATAAAGTATGACAGTAAGAAGTCAGGTGCCAGTGGCTGACATCTGTAATCATAACTACTCAGGAGGCTGAGATCTGAGGATCATAATTCAAAGCCTGACCCGGGAAAGAAAGTCTAAGGGACTCTGATCTCCAATAAACTACTCAAAAGCCAGAAGTGGCACTGTGGCTCAAGTGGTAGTGGGCTAGCCTTGAGAACAGAAAGGCTCAGAGACAGAACCCAGACCCTGATTTCAAGCCCCAGGACTGGCAAAATCAGACAAACAAAAAACAAGCCACATATTTGAAATCACATCTACACAGAAGCAAAGGCACAATGTGAGAGTACCTACGCAAAACATTAGACCTTATCTGAAAAAGAACTAAAGCAAAAAGGATGGGGAATGAAATGGCTCAAGTAGTGGAGCCCTTTCAAGCAAGCGTAAGATCCTGAGTTCAGATCCTAGAATCACAAAAGAAAAAAAAAACCCTCACAAAAGCAACAAACCGGAACTCTAGGTCTTATCAATTTACGCTGCACTATCTATACTGTAACACTTGGAGAGCAATGACAATATCTATAAAAATCATTAGATTCCCAAAAGCCTACCATAGAAAGGAAAGAAGTACATGAAGTCAATAAACACATTTAATAACAAAGTGCTCAACTTTTGAGAAAGTCCTATTGTAGTCCAAGCTGTCTATGACCTTACAATATTCTTGCTTCAGTTCCCAAGTGTCATGCTTCCTGGCTACCATCACACCTGGGTGATATATAGTTTTTGAAGAATTTTAGAAAATAAGCTCAGTAGCATGTGGAATTTAAAACTGGTAAGTAGTTAACATTCACTTAGGCAGTAATAGGAAATATATATGGTAAGCAACTAGAGGAAATCAAACATATATATATATATATCTCAAGCCATTGGTTTTAAAATAAGAGTGACTATGTGATAAATATTTCTAGGAAAAATATGTCTCTTTCTGGGTCTATGAGAGCAACTAAATGTGTAATGGAGGCACACAGGAGCAGCTACCACTGGGTTGTAGCTGTTATGTATACTCGGATAGCATAGAATAGAATGGCTTTCTAAGCCTTATGAATTTCAATTCTTTATTTCTATGAAAAAGGAAGGCCTGCAGAAGCTCAGGCCATCATGTTGAGATGTATCATGTGTTAGAGAGGTATAGTTGCCGCATTTTGTTGGACCTGAACCTTGAGACACTTCAAAACTCTAAGTCTTGGGCCAGGAGTTTGGCCTAGTGGTAGAGTGCTTGCCTAGCATGCACAAAGACTGGGGTTCGATTCCTCAGTACCATATACAAAGAAAAAAGCCAGAAGTGGTGCTGAGGCTCATATGGTAGAGTTCTAGCCTTGAGAAAAGCCCAAGGACAGTGCTCAGGCCCTGAGCTCAAGGCCCAGGACTGGCAAAAAAAAAAAAGAAGAAAACACTCTAAGTCTTGACATGTCATGAGGAGGTACCATTACTATCACTATCATCAGATGCTACATATCAAAATGGTTTAATTAGATCATCAAATTAACTTTTACCTGCCAGAAAGAGCAAGTCAAATTAACTTAGAAAATAACAACCACTGTTTGGTAATCTAAAGGCTTAATTAGGAGTTAAAGGAATTGTTCCTTCTACACATCCCACTACCAAAGAGTTGCAAACACATTGGGCACCAACTGTGATGAATTCCAATGTGTACTGTTTCGTCAAGCAATATCCTGGCAGGCTAGACTACATGATAAATCTTGTTATGCAGAAGAACAAGAAATAGAGTTCTGGGACATTTCTACCCTTTCAAAATCTGTAGACTACTCAGAAAAAATATCTACAACAGTAGTCAGGGAAGAAAAGAATTTAATTTCCACCCTGTTTTGGATTCTGTTTCCAGCAAAGTGACATGGAATGAAGATAATGAGAGCTAGTCATGGGGGAAAGAGGCTTATTCTATCATTGAATATTTTCCATGTTAAATGTTATTTGCCTTTAAAAAAGCTATCCATTCTTTCATTTCTCAAATAATTAATTCCTACCAGCTAGAGAAATAAACACACCAACAAAGCCAAGATATGCAACAATCGTATCATGATAGATAATTCTAATTTTCCCCTTCAAATGATGCACTTTTCAAGTCAGATATATGATATAAGATCAAAAAGATCCTAAGAGCGCGGTGGCTCACACCTCTAATCCTAGCTACTCAGGAGGCTGAGATCTGAGGATCAAGGTTCAAAGCCAGCCCGTGCACAAAAGGACCTGAGACTCTTATCTCCAATTAACCTCTAGAAAACAGGAAGTGGGGCTTGACTCAAGGGGGTAGGGCAGTATCCTTGAGCTGAAGAGCTCAGGGACAAGCGCCCAGGCCAGGTCAAGCCCCATGAACCACAGAAAAACTCCTAAATATTAATTGGATAACTCTCCTCTAAAACTTACCACAAACTGTTAGCTCCTTGGAGGGAGAAGTCATTATGTGTGTGAAATTTGGCATTTCCTTTAAGGCTTTCTTGGTTTCAAATAACACCTCTAAGACATAGTAAGCATGAAGTATCTGTGAGGGGAAACCAGAGGAAATAGACATAATGAATACTTAGACATCAACACATAGAAAATTCTAAAAATGAAACATATGAAGACAAAGTTGATGCATTTCAAGTTAACCTCTAAATGATTACCAAATACATCATTCTAGCACAGTGTATGGCATATAAAAAATACTCTCAGGACATATGTGTGACTGATTGAATGAATGAATGTTATAAAAAAAATCTTGTTCAGCCCCTAAGTGCCAGGCTTACAGAGGAACCATCATAATGGGCTCAAGCAAAGCTGGGTTTTAGAGAATTAGCTCCAGCAATAGGCATGTGAAATTTAAACTTTGTGAATAAATAGTTGACATTCTTTTCATGAAACAGTAATAGAAAATATAAGTTTTCATGGATATCTGTTTGCAGAATATTTCAGGCTATTCTTGTCCCTTAAAAACTCAGGAAAAGTAGCTGGGTGCCTGTAGCTCACACCTATAATACTAGATACTCAGGAGACTGAGGTCTGAGGATCATGGTTTGAAGCCATCCAGGCAGGAAACTTCATGAGACTCTTATCTCCAATAAACTACCCAAAAAGCCCTAGGACTGGCAAAAAAAATCTGAATACAAAATTACCTTACCCATCAGTACTCTTTGGCATTTATCCAAAAGACTACAAATCAGGATTTGGGAAAGCCACTTGTTCAACCATGTTCATTATTGCTCTATTTACCATAGTAAAGGTATGGAAACAGCCCAGATATCCCTCAATGGAAGAATGGATCAAGAAAATATGGTATATATATGCAATGAAATTTTACTCATCAATTAGGAAGAATATCTTTCATTTGCAAAGAAATGGATGGACCTAGAAGAAATCGTTCAAGTGAAGTACATTAGGCCCAAAGAGACAAGAGAGGGAGGTGGAGGAGAATGTACTCATCACATTCAATGTATATATACAGTGAAACAAGGAAAATTGTGAAGGGAAGAGTTAGGTTGGGAGGGATGGAGGAAAATGATGGGAAGGGTGACATTGATATACACTTATAACTGATTTGAAGGGCAACCTCTTTGTACTGCTACAAAAGGATAATAAAAATGTAATTTTTAAAAAATAGCAAATAAGCTGGGCACGGTGTCTCACGCCTGTATAATCCTAGCTACTCAAGAGGCTGAGATCTGAGTATCACAGTTCAAAAGCCAGCCTGGGTACTAAAGAACATGAGACTCCTATCTCCAATTAACTACTAGAAAACCAGAAGTGACACTGTGGCTCAAGGGGTAGGGAAGCAGCATTGAGTTGAAGAGCTCAAAGGACAGCACCCAGGCCCAAAGATCAAGCCCCATGACCAGAAAAAAATAGCAAATAAAAAGTCCAATATTAAAAAAGCAAACATCCAAATCACAATAACAAAAATGTTCTAGAGCCAGGCCCAGTGTCTCACGCCTGTAATCCTACCTACTAAGGAGGCTGAGATCTGAGTGAGGGATCATGGTTCAGAGTGAGCGGAGCACGACACTAAAGTCACTAAAGTACGTGAGACTCTTATCTCCAATTAACCACTAGAAAACAGGAAGTGGAGCTGTGGCTCAAGGGTAGAGTGGTAGCCTTGAGCTGAAGAGCTCAGGGACAGTGCCCAGGCCCAGAGTTCAAGCCCCGCAGCCAATGAAGCAAAACAAAATACAAAAAAAATGTTCTGGAAAGCAGTGTGTTTGCCTAGCATGAATGTGTACATGCATACATACACCCACACCAACTGGAAAAAGGGTAATATTATATAGCATTTCTAATACATTCAAAAGTACTGAATTATATACTTTAAAGTGGCTTAAGTGAATTTTATGTAATAAAAAAATTACCTCAATTCTTTTTTTTTGTGGGTCATGGGGCTTGAACTTGGCCTGGACACTGTCCCTGAGCTCTTTAGCTCAAGGCTACTGCCCTACCCTTGGAGCCAAGCCCCACTCCCTTTTTCTAGAGGTTAGTTGGAGATAAGAGTCTCAGGTTCTTTTGTGCCTAGGCTGACTTTGAACCCTGATCTTCAGATCTCAGCCTCCTGTGTAGCTAGGGTTACAAGCATGAACCACCACACCTGGCTCAATTCTTTTTTTTTAATTGTATTTTATTGTCAGGGTAATGTATAGAGGGGTTACAATTACATTCATCAGGGTGTATTACTTCTCAAACATTGATACCCCTTCTCATGTTACCTCAGCTATTTACAAATATATACAATCCTTGATTTTTTTAGAAATGGAAAGACTGTATAGTGTGCTGAGCCTTTTATTATAACTTTAATAATGCTTTCATATTTATAGTCTAATTTGTCAATCTTTTCTATTATGATTCTTTGGATTGATATTATAACTTATCTAGTTGAATGTATATTTATTTAGGTATATTTATTCTAAATGCTTAATATAATAATGGAATCTAAAATTCTTTTTTCTTTTTCGTCTGAGTCCAGGACCTGAATTCAGACTGATGCTTTTGCTCACTGGCTAACACTACACCAACTGAGCCATGCCTCCAACTCCTGTTATCTAAATAGTCTACAGATCTCTTTCCATTATTTGTTATTTACCTGTTTCCTCTCATGTGTCTTGTATCTTCCTGTGTGTTGCTATATTTGTACTGAGTTTTGTATATTGTATATGAAAAATGGCAGAAATAATTTCAGGTCTCTGTGCTTATAAAGAGGATTTAAATTTGCTCTTAGCAAGTGGCTAGCACCATTAGCTACTTAGCATAATATCAACACAATTTCAGATGACTCAAAGCTATATTTTATTCCCTACATAGTCAAGTTACCTCTAGTTCACACTGATTTCTGGGTGACACATCTTAGGGTCTTAAACTGATGAGATGGGATTATATCCTATTTCCCAACAGAAATATTGAAAAGTCAAGTGAAAATTTATCGGAATCAGCTTTACTAAACACATTTTCCTTTTCCTTACTTTTCTTTTCTCTTTTCTTTTAATATAGGCTTTTTTCTCATTCCTCTCCCCCTAATTTTGTGACTTGTCGTATTGAAATAAATCTCTATTAAAACACTAACTGGTCCTCTTGTTGTTTTTTGACTCATATGTTGGCATTTTGCTATTGTATACATGCACGTATGCATGTATGTAATTTTCATGTCTTTGTAGTGAATTAAAATTTACCATTAAAAAAAACACTAACTGAACAGAAGCTAAAGGGAAAGAGACCTCAGAAACCATATGGATACCACACTGGACCTAACAAACATCTACAACACATTTTATCCAAAAATTGAAAATATATTTTCCTCAAGTAAACAAGGAACATTCTCCAGGAAAGAGCACATTTTGAGCCACAAATCAAGCCTCAACAAATTTAAAAGCACAGAAAAATGACATTCAAAACGTCTTCCCTGACTACAACAGAACAAAACTAGAAATCAGTAACAGAAGCAAAACTGGGAAATGCACAAATATGTGGAATTAGTGACAATTTCCTTTGTTGCACAGAAACATTTTGCATGCTACAATACAGCTTATCAACCCTTTCTCTTACTTGCTGAGCTATTAGAAGAATTCCATGTGGGAATTTAGTCTCCATGCCTATATGTTAGCATAGTTTTCTCTGTTTTCCTGTTGCAGCCTCAAAGTCTCAGGTCTTACATTCAGATCTTACATCTACTTTGAAGTGTTATTCGTACAGGGCAAGAGGCAGGGATCTAATTTTAGTGCTCTACATGTAGATGTTCAGTTTCCTCAGCACCATTTGTTGAAGAGATTGTCTCATCACTAGTCAGAATAGCTGGCTAGCTAGCATCAAGAGCACAGACAAGTACAAATGTTAGCAAAGACATGGGTAAAGAAAGTTAACAGCAAAGGAAATAGCCAGTAGGCTAAAGAGAAGCTAGAGAACAGGAGGAAATCTTTTAACAGGTTTACATCTCCCCAAAGATGAATAACCAGAATCTGCAGAGAGCCCAAATAACTAAACTCCAAAGAATCAACAAAGAACCATAGCTCACATCTTGATGTTTCAGATCCACTCCCCGAGAACACAAAGAAATGAAGCTAGAGAGGCACTTTTCAGCCTAAACCTTTACACTGTTGTCTTCACTAGTTAACATTTTTTTTCTTTCTTTTGCCTCTCCTGGGGCTTGAACTCAGAACCTGGACACTGTTCTTGGAGATTTCTCAAGGTTAGTGGTCCACCATTTGAGCCACAGCACCACTTCCAGCTTTTTCTGTGTATGTAGTACCGAGGAATTGAACCCAGGGCTTTGTGCATGCTAGGCAAGGACTCTACCACTAGGCCACACTCCTGGCCTGCTAACATTTGTCTGACAGCATGATTATGTTGCTTTTCCTTGTTAAAGGATGTTCAATGCACTATTGGAATATGCTGGTAACTGCTTTGCTTCTTGAGTAGTGATGCTACTGCAACAGTACCGCTAGATGAGTGCTCTGTGGGCTACAGCTTCAGCTGAATGTGACCTCAAAAGTCATGGTGTGCACTGAATCCAGTTGAAGACACTGGCAAATTTTTGTTATAGGAATGATGTAAATTTGCTGTTTTTCTTTTCTTTCTGGGTAATATGTGTATGGAGACTAATGGATTATGCTTCCATGTTCTGCAAACTTTCCATTTTATTTATTTCTGTTCTGTTACAAGTGCTGAATAAAGATGCTTTTATAATCTACCAAAAGCAAAAAGGAAAAGACTGTAAGCCTGCAAATTAAGAGGAAGCAGCTATATACCTAGGGAAACTTCCATTTATCAGGTTAAATAAAGCAGAGTGCAACTCTCACAGAATGGGAAGTATTTCTCCACAGAAATACATTTCATTCATTCACCACTAGGAAAGCATTGAGCACCTACAATGTACAAGAATCACCGCAGCTTCTGTTCAACTTACCTGTTGTTCCCTGAAGGCCTCAATAAGTGCGTCAATATCAGTAAAAGTAAGAGGAAATTGTAGCCGAGGACCATTATACGACTTGGGGATTTCTATCAACTCCAGATAGTACTGTCTATCCTTCACGTCCTGCAAGTTGCTTTCAAAAAGTCGATTCACTAACACTGGAAAAGGAAAAACAAAGAGCCACCTGTACTTCAATGTAACAAAGTTCTTCTTAAATACCTAAGCCATGCAAGGCACTGTGGTACATGTTTTGAGTGGCAAGATATCTCACATGGGGACCCTGAGGAACCACTGGTTCTGGGGATATTCACGTAGATCTCTGCCTACAAGTGACATAGGTCATTTTCCATATATTGTATACTGAACAGCATGACTGTAATTTTTTTGCCAGTCCTGGGGCTTGAACTCAGGGCCTGGGCACTGTCCTTGGACACTTTCTGCCACTTGAACCACAGCATTTTCTGAGTATGTGGTACCAAGGAATCAAACGCAGGGCTTCATGCATGGTAGGCAAGAACTCTACCACTAGACTATGCTCCCGGCCCCACGACTGCATTTTGAACCCACTTGTAGTGTGATTTTTCCAGATATTTCCACCAAGAGTCTATTTTCCCATCCCCTCAAAATGGGCTGGGCTTGTAACTTCTGTGGGCCTGAAGAATGTGGAGAAATCGATTGTTATCAGCTCTGAGCCCAAGTCTCAGGAAGCCAATGTATGGTTCCATGTTTGCTGTTTTGAAATCCTTCCACCAGCACTAGGTCTATGTTAGCCTACTCTAAGGCCAAGACCACGTGGAGCAGAGGTGATTCATCCTAGCTGAGGCCATCCTACATCAGCCAATAACCAGCAAACCTCCAGATCATGAGTGTACTCCAGCCAAGAACCCTAAAACTGACAAATCAAGTCTGCCAAGATCAACAGAATTGCTTAGCTAATGGTTATAAGAAGTATTTATTATGTGTCATTGAAGTATTCTAATTAATATACAATATTACTATAGTAAGAAATAACTGACTCAGAGGATGATGACATATTCTTTTTTTTTTATTTTGTCGGTTGTGGGACTTGAACTCTGGGCTTAGGCACTGTCCCTGAGCTCTTCAGCTATCCCTTGAGCCACAGCACTACTCCCGGTTTTCTGGTTGTTAACTGAAGAGTTTCACAGACTTTAGTGGCTGAGCAGGCTTTGAACCACGATCCTCAGATCTCAGCCTCCTGAGTAGCTAGGATTGCAGGCGTGAGTCACCGCACCCAGCATGACATATTCTTTAACACTTACTTCATATTAAGATATTCTTTGAAAAGTTTTTTTTTTTAAATATATATGTGGTGCTGAGGAATCGAACCCGGGTCTTCATGCATGCTAAGCAAGCACTCTACCACTAGGCCAAACTCCCAGCCCTTAAAAGTTTTTATCTTTTTGAAAACTTAAAGAGGTTATGTTTGCAACATATGTTAGCAAATTAGCAGCTATTTCTTTCATCATCCATCTATACAGACATATTTCAGTTTAGAAAAAAAAAACTGAAAAACTTTTTTTTGGCCAGTCCTGGGGCTTGGACTCAGGGCCTCAGGGCCTGAGCACTGTCCTTGGGTTTTCCTCAAGACTAGATACCATTTGAACCACCGCACCACTTCTGGCCTTTTCTGTATATGTGATACCGAGGAATTGAATCCCGGGCTTCATGCATATTAGGCAAGTATTCTACCTCTAGGCCACATTCCCAGCCCTGGAAAACTTTTTCTGAAGTCATATATGAAAGATGTTCTCAGAAAGAGATCATTTTCCTCATCTAAATTTTGTTTGAAATCTATAAATTATTCCAATTTGTTAAAACCTAAAATCGTAGCCGGGTGCAATGGCTCATGCCTTTAGTCCTAGCTACTCAGGAGGCTGAGATCTGAGGATCGAGGTTCAAAGCCAGCCTGGGCACAAAAGAACCTGAGACTCTTATCTCCAATTAACCCCTAAAAATGAGAAGTGAGGCTTGGCCCAAGGGTAGAGCGGTAGCCTTGAGCTGAAGAGCTCAGGGACAGCACCCAGGCTGAGTTTAAGCCCTATAACCCACCAAAAAAAGAAAAAAAAAGAAAAAGAAAAAAAAGAAAAACTAAACTAAAATTGCAAAGCATCCTGATAACCTTGATTTCAAATTCATTATGTAGGTCATAATTTAAATATTCTATTTAAATATTGCATGATCATGGCTAACAGTGTCTCACAACTATAGTCCTATTTCCCCAGACTGGTCAAAAAAATCCTCGAGACTCTTATCTCCAATTAATCACCAAAAAAGCTAGAAGTGGAGTTGTGGCTCAAGTAGTAGAGAGCTAGCCTTGAGTAAAAAAAAAAGCTTAGGAATAGTACCCAGGCCCTGAGTTCAAGCACCAGGACCAGAACACACAAAGAATATATAATGATCATGCCACCCATTTCAATTTTTTCAATTATTGTCACTAAAAAGGTGATGTACAGAGGGGTTACAGTTACATAAGTAAAGAGTATATTTCTTTTTGGACAATGTATGCACAGACACTGGGGTTTGACTTATGGACCTGGGCACTCTTAGCTTGTTCATTTAAAACTAGTGTTCTATCACTTGAACCACAGCCAAACTTTCAGCTTTTTTGGTGATTAATTGGAGGTAAGAGTCTCCTGGACTTTCCTGTATGGGCTGGGTTTTGAACTGCAATCCTCAGATAACAGCCGCCTGAGTGGTTAGGCTTACAGGCATGAGCCGATGGTACATGGCCAGTAGATATTCTTTTTTTTGCCATTCCTGGGGCTTGAACTCAGGGTCTGAGCACTGTCTTTGGGATTTCTTCAAGGCTAGCGCTCTATCACTTGAGCCACAGAACCATGAATGTGGTACTGAGGAATTGAACCCAGGTCTTTGTACATGCTAGGCAAGCACTCTACCACTAGGCCAAACTTAGAGCCCCCATGGTTAGTAGATATTCTTTTTTTTGCCAGTCCTGGGCTTGAGCTCAGGGCCTGAGCAATGTCCTTGGACTTTCTCAAGGCTAGAGCTCTACCACTTGAGCCTCAGCACCACTTCTGGCTTTTTTCTATGTATGTGGTACTGAGGAATCGAACCCGGGTCTTCATGCATGCTAGGCAAGCACTTTAAACACTAGGCCAAACTCCTGGCCCAGATATTCTTTTTTTAAATTGTAGCATAGAGTTACATTTGCCAGATAGTAGGTGCGTTAGTTCTCACATATTGATATCCCTTCTCATGTTTTTGCCCCATTTCTCTCCTCCAACCCCTTCCCAATCATCTTGTTTTCCCCACTTCCCTTTCCTATTTCAATTAATCAAATAAACGTATATACAATATGCCAGGTAACAAAGTTAGATACAGTAACAATATGAGATTAACTAAAGGGCAAAAAAGAGAAGAGAAATAACATAGTGCTAGTAGATATTCTTGAAGATGCATTTTGTTCCCAAGAAAACTTCCTTTTCCAGACTCAACCCACTAAAATATGAAGCAACTCTCAGAGAAAAATCAACAACCCCCTACCTGTAGCCTGGGCTACATGATAAGACCCTGTCTGAAAAACAGCTGCACCACAGACAAAAGTTCAGAGATTAAATATATTTTTAAAAACATGAAAAATTATCATTCTCCTAAACAATTCTCAGGTTAAACTACTTACTATGAAACACTAATGGACACCAAATAATGTATCATCCCAATAGTTTCTAGCTGCATAAACAATAACATATATTTAAATGTGTCATGTGTAGAAATAATCCAAAGTGTTAACATTTTCTAGGCTATTACTATTAACAACAATAATTTAACAAATGAAAAAAATATATATGCAAATTCATGCAACATGTAATTAATCCATAGCTATAGACCTATTTTTTGGCATAAGTCTAAACAGATTAATTATAAAAAAATCTAGAATTATAATCAAATGATACCTTTCCAAGTTGTTCTAAACAAAATGTCTCAAGAATACTCCTACACACAATCTTTTCATTCAATCAGTAGAGATTCAAAATCTGGACAAGGAAAACATTAAAGTCCATGATTAAAAAAAAATTCTGTGGGTTTGGGATACAGAGTATTGTCATTATAGTTGCCTAGCATGGAAAACAAAAACCTGGTTAAATCCCTAGCATTGAACACAGGGGTACTAAAACAACAAAAAGCAAACAACGACAACAACAAAACAATTTCTGCCTCTAAAACCCATAGGTCACTCTATACATTTTTATGAAAAGTACAAAGAAATTTAAAGTAATTTGATCTACATTTGTAGTTATTTAATTTACCAATTATAAATTTGGATCAAAACTCCTGGCATCTATATAATAAATTTAACAGATGCCAAAATGATACTTCATAAAATTCAAGACTATCCTTGATTTAAAAATAAACATGACATATTCTATGACCCATCCATACCATTTCTAGGCATCTACCCTGAGCAACAAGTACCAGGACACAACAAGACCACCTGCACTTCCATCATCATTGTTGCACTATTCACAATAGCCAAGATATGGAAATAACCCAGATGCCTCACTACAGATGAATGGATCCAAAATTGTGGTACCCATATGCAATGGAATTTTACACAACCATTAGAAAGGATAAAATAATGGCTTTCTCAGGGAAATGGATGGAATTACAACAACTCATGTTGAGCAGGGTAAGCCAAGACCAGAAAGACAAATGGTGCATACTCTCCATGATATGCAGGTATTAGATTTAAAACACAATGGCATATGAGAAAATACACAGGACTCAAAACACCAGTTCACAGTGAGATCAAAAGAGGATAGTCTTAGGAGAAAAGCACCAAATTGTAATACCCAAGCACCTCTTCATATGTATATGAAATAATATCCATACTGAAATGTACTGTAAAGATAAGGAAACAAGGGATCTTTTCTTAATTTGTCTTATTGTTTTTGGATGACCATCCTTTATGACGTATACAGTGAATACACGTGCATATCTGAGGGAGGGTGGGGGAGGACATAAAATCAGTGGAAAGCAGATGAGAATATGAAGCAGTGGGGCTCACCATCTGCACTGGACACTGATAGTGAACCAAGTAACTCATGGGCAAGAGATGGGAGGGAATGAGACAGAATGAGGGAACAGACAATAGTAAAAGGAAAGAAATACTTTTATTACCCAATATATGTAAAGGTAATCCTACTGTATATCACCTCCAAAATCACAATAGAAAAAAATAACCAATGGAAAAAAGAGCTGGAAGTATGGCTCAAGGGTAGACCTAAATAAAGTTAAGCCCTATGTTCAAGCTCCACCTCTGGCAAGCAAGCAAGAAAACATTTGTGTATGAATGTATATGTGTGTGCATATGTATATGTATATGTATATGTATATGTATATGTATATGTATATGTATGTATGTATTATTGCAAGTCTTGGGGCTTGAACTCAGAGCCTGAGCACTGTCCTTGGGCTTTTTCAAAGCTAGAGCTCTACTACCTGAGGCACAGCACCACTTCTGGCTTTTCTATGTATGTGGTACCTAGGAATTGAACTCGGATCTTTGTGCATGCTAGGCAAGCACTCTACTACTAGGCCAAACTCCTAGCTCCAGAAAACATTTTTTTTTGCCAGTCCTGGGCTTGAGCTCAGGGTCTGAGCACTGTCCTTGGACTTTCTCAAGGCTAGAGCTCTACCACTTGAGCCTCAGCACCACTTCCGGCTTTTTTTCTATGTATGTGGTACCGAGGAATCGAACCCAGGTCTTCATGCATGCTAGGCAAGCACTTTAACCACTAGGCCAAAGTCCCAGCCCCTGCATTTTTTTTAATGACCAGAAATGTTGAGTATTTCTTCATGTCAAGGAAATCTTAAATGTATACCCTGCCCTTCTCTAAAGTGTCCTCTTCTCCAAAAAGGGAAGAATATATGTATCTGTCTGAAAAGACATTGTGGCTGCCCTAGGAAATAGAAAAAAATACAAACGCTTGCACACAACATACACCATCCCACTCCCACAATTCTGTTTGAACCTACTGCTAGGTATGGTAGCTTTGACTTTCTATCTGTGGAAGAGGCTGATAAGAAAGACTGGAAACTTTCATGAAGAGTCTCTATCCCCATCGAATCCTATGAGCTCACTTTGAGTATGTTAGGAGGGAGGAGGCATCACAAATCAGAAGTGAATATATCTATCATTGAATAAATTTTGTAGAAAGTGATTTAACTACTTGGAAATACATAATTGTGTTTTTAAATTATTCAGAATCACTGGACATTTCTTGCTCAGTTTAATATGAAAAATCCAAATGTAATGCAGTGTTAAATTTTATAAAGTGTTTTTCTTTTCCCTGGGGATTGAACTAAGGGCCTAAGCACTGTCCTTGGGCTTTCCTCAAGGCTAGCACTCTACTACTTGAGCCACAGCACCACTTCTAGTTTTTCTATGTATGTGGTACCAAGGATTCGAACTTGGGTCTTTGTGCATGCGAGGCAAGCACTCTACCACTAGGCCAAACACCTAGCCAAATTTTATAAGTTAAATTATAAAAACACCTGGAAGCCGGGTGTGGTGGCTCATGCCTGTAATCCTTCCTACTCAGGAGGCTGAGATCTGAGAATCGTGGTTCCAAGCCAGCCCGGCGACTAGCCACTAAAGAACATGTGACTCTTGTCTCCAATTAATCACTAGAAAATGGGAAGTGGGGCTGTGGCTCAAGGAGTAGGGTGGTAGCTTTGAGTTGAAGAGCTCAGAGACAATGCCCAGGCCCAGGTGTAGGGCAGTAGCCTTGAGCTGAGGAGCTTAGGGACAGCACCCGGGCCAAGAGTTCAAGTCCCATGACCCCCCCCACACACACACACAAATCTGGAACTATAGGTGTACTAGTCTATATTTTCAGGGCTTTGTAAGTTTAAAAGAAAGAACACACAGAAATATTTAGACTTGGAAATGTGTACCTGGCCTTTGTCTTGCTTTGACCAAATACCCTCTGTCAGAACTGATTTTCATAGCTGCAGTACTAAATCCTTAAGAGACTTGTAGCTTCTGCCTGTACACTCTTGGAACCAGCCACCATGTAAAGAATTCTAGGAATCATGCTGAGCACAAAGGCTACATGACAAACACACAGCTAAGCAAGTTAATAACTGAGACACATGAGTAAAAACAATTGGCCTTCCCTTCCCCAGCTGAGCTAGATGACTGAGTCAAACCAATGCCCCATAGAACAAAGACAAACCATCCCCAGGGGGCTTGTTCAAATGTCTTAACCAAGAATAATAAGCAATGTCATACAGCTGTCAGACATTCCTGTAAAGTATGTTATACTTCAAAAAAATTACTATTTCCAGGCTAGGTGTGTGGTCTAGTGGTAGAGTGCTTACATGAAGCCCTGGGTTTGATTCCTTGGTACTACATATGCAGAAAAAGCCGGAAGTGGTGTTGTGGCTCAAGTAGTAGAGCACTAGCCTTGAGAAAGCTCAAGGACAGTGTTCAAATCCTAAGCAAAATCACTGTTTCCAAACTAAAATTACTGTTATGTTTCAAAATCACCTGAAATCCCGCCATACCACTCCTGGGCATTTACCCTGAACATCATAACCCAAGATATGATAAGGACACCTGCTCAGCTATGTTGATCTCTGCACTATTCACAATAGCCAGGCGATGGAAACAATCCAGATGCCCTACTGCAGATGAATGGATACAGAAAATGTGGTATATGGAATTCTACATAGCCAACAGACAAGATAAAATAATGGCATTCGCAGGGAAGTGGATGAATCTAGAGCGAATCATGTTGAATGAGACAAGTCAAGACCAAAGGAACAAAAGGCACATGGTATCCTTAATATGTGGCTACTACATCCAAACAGTACAAGAGCGAGGACTCAATATTTGTGTACCCAATGCTATGAAAATGGCATTGGAAATATAAACACAACTACAGAGACATAAAAATCTATGACTCTATAGACATAATGTTTTATTACATAGATTAATATGTATCTGTGACATACAAAGCCTCGGTCTAATTTTCATTATGTTCTAAAATCTAAGTGCCAGCGATTGTATATAGAGATTTCCATCTTGAATACTTGTTTGTTAAATATGTCATTTGAAATATGAAGTAAAAATCAATGTTAAATTCTTGAATTAAAAAAAATCACCTGAAGAGGGTTTTTTGTTGTTTTTATTTTTTTGCCAGTCCTGGGGCTTGAACTCAGGGCCTGGACACTGTCCTTAGACACTTTTTGCTCATGGCTAGCGCTCTGCCACTTGAGACACAGTGCCACTTCTGGCTTTTCCTGTGTATGTGATACCAAGGAATCAAACCCAGAGCTTCGTGTGTGCTCCGAGAGCATGCTACCACTAAGCTATGCTCCTGGCCCATGGGTTTAATTTTTTTTTTGCCAGTCCTGGGCTTGAGCTCAGGGCCTGAGCACTGTCCTTGGACTTTCTCAAGGCTAGAGCTCTACCACTTGAGCCTCAACACCACTTCCAGCTTTTTTTTCTATATGTGGTACCGAGGAATCGAACCCGGGTCTTCATGCATGCTAGGCAAGCACTTTGACCACTAGGCCAAACTCCCGGCCCTAATTTTTAATTTAAATGTATTTTATTGTAAAGGTGATATGCCGAGGGATTACGGTTACAAAAGGAAGAGTACATTTCGCGTCAAACATTGTTACTATCTCTCTTGTTTTTCTCCTACTTTTCTCCCCTCTGAGAAGATAATCTGGGTGAAAACTCAGCCATCTATGGCTCTCAAACTCCATTAGTGACTCTGATGGAGTGAGGCTTTACTGAAATATTAGATCATTAGCAGAATCTCATTCCATTTTACCATCCTTATATTTCCTCTCTAAAGTATTTCTGCCAAAGAACACCAAGAACAAACAAATTTCTTTAAATTACAATTATCCACAAGAATGAAAATGGCTAAGTAGCTACTTCTATTCACTTTTTAGTCATATTTGGCTAGTTCACTATTAAGAATGTATTTATAGATCATCACAGTCTTCATTTAGCTCTGTACATATTTACTTAGCTCAAATCATGCCATTAGAATATCATTCTTAGCCAGGCACTGGTGGCTCATACCTGTAATCCTAGCTATTCAGAAGGCTGAGATCTGAGGATCATGGTTCAATGCCAGTGTTGGCAGGTCAAAGTCTGTGAGAGTCTTATCTCCAATTAATCACCAGAAAACTGAAAGTGGCTCTGTGGCTCAAGTGGTAGAGCACTAGCCTTGAGCTGAAGAGCTCAGGGATAACGCCCAGGCCCAGAGTTCAAGCCCCATGACCGACAAAAAAAAAAAGAAAAGAATATCATTCTTTTACAACTGAAGGATATGTACAATATTACTTAAAAGATATGCCTAGATATATTACCATTTAATTAGAGCAAAAATCATTAGTTCAGATTGCAGAAAAATCAGTTTGGAGGTGTGATATCCACTTCTGAGATAACAGATCTTAATTTGCAGGAAAAATGCATGCCTTCTGAAGTTATAATTTTAAAATTGTATTTGAACTACACCAATATTGCCAGTCTGTCATGCAGAATAACTAAGTAGATGACTTAACAAAAACCCAGATAATGTCCAAGAGCTGACAGCTCATATCTATAATCCTAGTTACTCAGGAGGCTGGATGTAAGGATCAGGGTTCAAAGTCAGTCTCAGTAAGAAAGTCCATACGACTCTTATTGTCAATTAACTGCCAAAAAAGAACCAAAGTGGAGCTATGGCTCAAGTGGTAGAGCACTAGAACAAAAGATCCTGGGACAACGCCCTGGATCTGAGTTCAAGCCCTAGGATCGGCACTGAAAGGAAAAACCAAACAGATTACAATAGTGTTTTAGTTGGTTTATGATGTAATAATTATAGATACTACAGATGAGATAATTTATAATGTATATAAATTGATTTAGCAATGGATTCGGAGGCTGGGAAGTCAAAAAACAAGGGAGCAATGCCTAATGAAAGCCTTCTTGTTAAGTCATAAGCCAGAACATGGCCAGCAGTATAAGAAGGAAGGAAAGAAAATGAGAGTGAGAGGAGGGGGAGGGAGGAAGGGAGGGAGGGAGGGAAGTGTAGCCTCATGGTAGAATGCTTGCCTAGCATGCACAAAGCCCTGGGTTTGATTCCTTGGTTCCACATAGATAGAAAAAGCTGGAAATGGTGCTGTGGCTCAAGTGGCGGAGCACTAGCCTTGAGCAAAGTGTCCAAGAACAGTTCCCAGGACTTGAGTTCAAGCCCCAGGACTGGGGGGGGGGGGGGGAAAGACAACATTCTCAAAGTAACAAAATCACTCTCATGGTAATAGCATTAATTCATTCATGAGGACAAGGTCCCTTATGCCTTAATTATATTCTAAAGGTCCAACTTTTCACTATTTTTTTTGCCAGTCCTGGGCTTGAGCTCAGGGCCTGAGCACTGTCCTTGGACTTTCTCAAGGCTAGAGCTCTACCACTTGAGCCTCAGCACCACTTCCAGCTTTTTTCTATGTATGTGGTACCGAGGAATCGAACCTGGGTCTTCATGCATGCTAGGCAAGCACTTTAACCACTAGGCCAAACTCCCAGCCCCTAAAGGTCCAACTTTTCAACAGTTGCAGCACATGAACTTTGGGAGGGATGAATATATTAAAACTACAGAAGACAGACACAGACGCACACAGAAAAGAGAAAAGAAAACAGAATCATGTTTGGGCCAACTGCATTTAATCTGCTAGTTTTAACATGACCCATCATATGAAATATTCAGAATATTTTGATTTCCCAGTATAAGACTTTTTTGAGGGAAAAATGAGATCATCTTTGCTAAGGTACTGTTGTGCATTCATAGAATGTGTTTCAACAGCTGCATTTAATTAATGAATGTTGAATGAATGAAATCTGTTCTTTTTGGAAAAGTGAAAATATCAAACCAGTTCACATGCAAAGAAAAAACGTCCGGTCAAAGTAATTTCATCACTTGCTGGATGTCACAAAGGCATGAGAGATGGGAGAAAGCTGAGAAATGAAAATGATGCCTATCTTCGGTATTTGCATTTTTCAATAAGAAAAATTAGTATCTAATGACTACTGCAAAACTTAAGCTCTTTGCTTACCTGTATCCTCCTTACGTGAATGTTTATAATGTTCCAACATGAAGGAAAAGAAATTGGATAGCTGGATAAAATAAAAACAAGCACATTAATCAATTACTGTGACAAATGCTGCCAGTTCCATGCAAGTTTTCTACACTGAGGCATTCACCTACCTGCTGCTACAGGGGCTGGGCTGTCACTCTTATCCCTGCCCTTGCAGATGGGTGGCACCATACCAAGCAGCATAGGATATCACACATCCAGCGCCACTGGCAGGGTGGCTACAGACAACAAGTGGCTGAGGCAAGAGCATGGCAACCCTTTCCCCCACCTCCTGGCCTAGGTGTGAGACAAACTGTGAGATTCATTTCATGCCTGAGGCCTCCTGATGGGAGGCGCTGAGGTCACACTTCTCCAGAAAGCTTCTCCTGCTATCCTAGCTTGCTTTCCTCACTCCCTTAAAGGTTTCTCCTGAAAACATTCCTTCAGTCTCAATGAGTCACTTATATCAGAATCCCTGTCTCATTTTGTTTCTAGGAGGTCTAACCTAAGGTAATTAGTTGTGCTTCTTTTCTGTTTGGTATTAAGCAGTGTTTAAAAAGACAGTCAACACCATGAACTCCTAATCAGAGAAAAGGGACCATTGGACCAAATCCAATCTTTTTAAGAGCCGACAAGAAGAAACTAACCCAACTAACTCTTCTGAAATGTCCTTGATTATTCTTAAAGAATAGAATCTGATACTTAAATATGGTTATTTAAAACTACCAACTATAGGGCCAGGAGTTTGGCCTAGTGTTAAAGTGCTTGCCTAGCAAGCATGAAGACCCGGGTTTAATTTCTCAGTACCATATACATAGAAAAAGCCAGAAGTGGTGCTGTGGCTCTAATGGTAGGGTTCTAGCCTTGAGAAAAAAATCCAAGGACAGTGTTCAGGCCTTGAGTTCAAGTCCCAGGACTGGCAAAAAAACAAACAAACTACAAACTATACCAAATAAAAGTGATTAGTTCCTCCTGACATCCATGTTCACCCATCAATACTCCTGTTCCCATAACTAACCACAGTAAACATTTTGCTACGTCTCTTCCCGACTTTTGTTGTGTTTAATTTTTCATATATGGATAAACTACATACTAGTCTACATGTTGAGTTTTCATTAATAACTTTATTGGAGATCTAGAATTTTTGTTAAAAAGTGACCATTTTTATTAATGAGCACTAAAGAGGAAGTTTTAAATTCATATTACAAGCTTTAAAAAAGCCATTACTATAACCCCTCTGTACATCACCTTTACAATACAATTTAAAAGACATTTCTCTATCATATATATATACATATACACACATATGTATATATTTCTTACAGAAGCTGTACTCTTTCCCTTCATAAAATAGCAACTTTAGTTCAGAGAGAGAGAGAAAGAGAGAAAGAAAGAGAGAGAGAGAGAGAGAGAGAGAGAGAGAGAGAGAGAGAGAGAATATCTTGCAAAACAGACCTCCATTTGGCTTTGTTCATCAGCATATTCAATGGACTGGAAGATGGCAAGGGCATATTGCTGTCTGGCCTTCAGTCGAGCTCTGTAACCTCGATACCACTTCTGGATGACCAATGCAGCTTTCACCACTGCAGATCCACAGGATATGAAAGTCAGAAATATACAGTTAGGGCCGGGAGTTTGGCCTAGTTGTAGAGTGCTTGCCTAGCATGCATGAAGACCCAGATTCGATTCCTTGGTACCACATACATAGAAAAAAAATCTGGAAATGGTGCTGTGGCTCAAATGGTAGAGCTCTAGCCTTGAGAAAGTCCAAGGACAGTGCTCAGGTCCTGAGTTCAAGCCCAGGACTGGCAAAAAAAAGAAAGAAATATACAGTTAATATGAAGTTCCTGGTACAGACAAGTATTTCATCAAAAAATATAATCAGTCCATCTAGATTCTATATCCTAAGTACATAAAAACTATAAACAATGAGTTGATCTTGATGTCTTTCTATATAATTTACTCAAGTCTCAAACACTCAAAAAATAAATTAAGGGGTACAGTAGGAATGCCTAAATTTGAACTCTAGCCCCGCTAATTACTAAGTGACCTGGTAAAGATATTAAAATATTCAAAGTCTCAGCTTTCCCATTGGAATGAGCTTAATAACAACAACCTACCTCTACTACCACTTAGAAATAGTCTATTATTCACTATATACCCCAAAGTAATTTCCATATAGTTCACAAAGACTATATGGGGGATATAATTGCCTCTTCACAGCTGTAGAAAACCTATAATGAAGTGCTAAGTCTTAAAAATGTAGTGCTTTCATTAGAACATTTACAGGCCAGGAATGTGATCTGGTGGTACAGTGCTTGACTAGCATGCATGAAGCCCTAGGTTTGATTCCTCGATACCACATGCACAGAAAAATCCAGATTGATTCTGTGACTCAAGGAGTAGAGTGCTAGCCTTGAGAAAGCTCAAGGACAGTGCCAAGGCCCTGAATTCAAGCCCCAGGACTGGCACAAAAATAAAAGTCAGAGACTAAATTGAACAGAACATAGTACCATTTCACATCAATACATGTATACACCAGGAAGCGGTGGCTTATGCCTACAGCTCTAGATATTCGGAGGCTACAATCTGAGGATTTCAGTTCAAAGCTAGCCTGGACAGGAAATCTATAAGACTCTTATCTCCCATTAATAACCAAAAAGCTGGAAGTGGAGCTGTGGCTCAAGTATTAGAGCACTAGCCTTGAGTATAAAAGTTCAGGGAGAAAAACCAGGCCCTGAGTTCAAGCCCCCCAGGACTGGTACTAAAATATACATATATGTGTATATATATTACATACACAAACCACACTACACACCTCATAAGCACATATACAAAGGAAAAGATATACACTGCACATAAGAGATTAGTTGTTTCTAGGTGACTAAACTTAACATGGGATAAACAGATAAAAGATGACATGGTATCTAATAGAAAAGAATCTTGAATGTACCAATGATGTTAACATACAATGAACTTAGAATTTTGATACACTGCATTTTCTGCATCTGAGATTCATTGGACAAATGACAGATAATAAACACACTTGTCTCCCTAAGAAAATTACAATAAGACAAAATGAAGCACTAAATGAAGTGTTTAGTCCAGTGCTTGATGTATAACACATACTAATAAACCAAAACTGTATTTTGTCTGTGGACTATCCATGCAGACTCTCCTATAGGCTGGTAGCTTTTGAGCCATGCTATAGTTTTAATGTATCGAAAAAAAAAGAGAGCAGATGAGAGATGAGATTTAAAATATACCCTCTTATACAAAACTGTCAAGTTTTAGGGTGAAGAACAATAGCCACTTCCCTTTCTTCATATTATCATGTATTAAGGGTACAGTAGAAAATTTTCATTGTGGGGCCAGGAGTTTGGCTTAGTGGTTAAAGTGCTTGCCTAGTATGCATGAAGACCCAGGTTCGATTCCTTGGTACCACATACATAGAAAAAAGCCCGAAGTGGTGCTGAGGCTCAAGTGGTAGAGCTCTAGCCTTGAGAAAGTCCAAGGACAGTGCTCAGGCCCTGAGCTCAAGCCCAGGACTGGCAAAAAAAAAAAGAAAATATTCATTGTTCAAACATATTATCTCCATTATTCATATAAGGAAACTTCAGACACAGAACTTTTTTTTGGGGGGGGTCGGCCATGGGACTTGAAATCTGGGCCTGGGCACTGTCCCAGAGCTCTTCAGCTCAAGGCTACCACCCTACCCCTTGAGTCACAGTGCCATTTTCCGTTTTCTGGTGGTTAACTGGAGATAAGAGTTACTTTCCATGCTCGTGCTGGCTTTGAACTGCGATCCTCAGATCTCAGCCTCCTGAGTAATTAGGATTACAGGCATGAGCCACCGGCACCCAGCTTCCTTCCAACTTCTTTGAAAGTTCCTCTCAATGTTAAGCATACAACTATCATAGGATCCAGCATTACTACTCATATATGTGCAAGAAAACTGAAATCTATTTTCACACAGTAACTCGCATATCAATGTACATAGTGGCATTCATTGTTCTTAATAGTAAAAGAGCCAAAATGTCCATCAATTAATGCATGGATAACATAATATGACATGTTTCCACAATAGGATATTCAACAATATAGAAGAAATACAGTTACATGCTACAACTTGATGAAGCCATGCAGAAAAGACCACAAAGTATGTGATTCCATGCACATGAATTGTCCAATACAGATAAATTTACATAGAACATAATCAGGAACTGAGAGAAAAGGGAAATAAAGATAAATTGCTTAGTGGATAAGAGGAGTTTTACTTTAGAATAATAGAAATCTTCAA
The DNA here is from genome assembly GCF_031878675.1 of Megascapheus bottae. NCBI lineage: Eukaryota > Metazoa > Chordata > Mammalia > Rodentia > Geomyidae > Megascapheus > Megascapheus bottae. The sequence continues at coordinate 6,747,493 of NC_143547.1, read as the reverse complement.
ATTTTCTGGAATTAGACAGGTATTTTATGCCCAAGGCTATGGACGCAATAATGCCACAGCATTGTTCATCTTTATTATGTTACTTGTTATGCAAATTTTGTCTTAATTAGTTTAAAAGAAAAGTAATCTAAAAATCTAACCTAATACTTCTATTTATGTATACTATTTTAAGGGTGTTTATGTATAATATTTATTTTTGTATAATGTTTTTATGATCTCTAATCTTTATTATATCTTTATTATTTATGTATAATATTTTAAAAAGCATTTTAAAACTAGAACTTACATTTCAAGTTGGATTAGTCTTTTTTCCTTTAACCTAAGAAAGCTGAATAAATTTTAAGAACTATGTCTAATTCTAGAAATATAAAAAGATAATTACTCTCTCCACTCTGTGCTAAAAAAAGATTTACTATGGGATAATTCAGTTGGTGTTTTTTTAAAGATCTATTTTCATGACATGCCTAAAGGTTTGAAAGAGGTAGTACTCCCCCATGTCTCTTCCTACTTTCAGAGATTAGTTTGCTAACATAGTACCACAAAGGAAAACATCCCACATAGATTAGGATAGAATAACTTGCATGCTACTCTCTCTTATTCTCTCTCCACTTTAGAAGTCTGAGTAAATGTCCAAAACCAAGATGTAGAATCACAACTGGAACTGATCCATAAATATATAACAAAGGAACAGAATACAAGTATTCATATAATTGTCCCAGATTTTTTAAAAAATGTACAAGCTACATCCATCAGACAGTTCAGTGAATTTCAACTCAATTCCAGTAACCACAGAAAAGCACCCCAGCACAAATAAAGGGAAACATTTAAGCCTCTAATTATATGTGGATAAAGGAAAGCATGACATGTATACAGAGATGAAATATTACTTTGGGAACAGATGATCTAGCATTCTCCAATTCTCCCCAGGTTATTTTAAAAACATGAAGCAAAATTCATGAAGTTCTGCGAGTGATCACTGATGCATAACATTTAATAAAATGCAAACATGAGGGGCCGGGAGTTTGGCCTAGTGGTTAAAGTGTTTGCCTAGCATGCATGAAGACCCGGGTTCGATTCCTCTGTACCACATACATAGAAAAAAGCCGGAAGTGGTGCTGAGGCTCAAGTGGTAGAGCTCTAACCTTGAGAAAGTCCAAGGACAGTGCTCAGGCCCTGAGCTCAAGCCCAGGACTGGCAAAAAAAAAAAATGCAAACATGAGAAGGGGTATCAAGGAAGGGTTCAGGAAGTAATGTAGCTACTACCTGATGAATGTAACTCTAACCCCTCTACTTCCCAACAATAAAATACAACAAAAATTAATAAAATGCAACAATGATGTTAAGTGTCACTTAAGTATGGAAATAGGTATGTCATTGTATCATATATGTATTTATAAGAGTATTGAGAAACAGATTATCAACTACAGTGTTTTTCTTGCTCCCTGACAATAAGATTTTATATTGGTCCATTTTCAACTGAAATGCCATCAAATAGAATTTATCTCTTACATAGTATTCTATCTTTTCTATAGGCATTCATTTTTCATGTTCCCCCAGTATTCAGCTATTACCAAAATCACACCACACAGCTTGAGAACTATGGGAATTCTAAATGAGAAAGCAGTGTGCGAGTAGTATACTCCTCCTTTTCATTCATAAGCACTGGCTTGTGCTCAGTACTCACTTTTCTCAGGTTTCTTGTCTTTCGATGATGAAGTACCACAGCCCATGGCTTTTATCATATTATGTTCATGAATTTGACTTCCAATCCCAAGACAAGAGGGTGGAAACTCCCCTCCCTTTATTCTGCGAAGAGCCTCTCTTAGCTGATTCCCTTTAGTCTGGGACACTAAAGAGAAAGACAGAGGAAGGAAGGAGGGAAAAAGCACCAGTTAACCACACGGTAGCTAAGGAACTGCTGGGAAATTCCAAATTCTTTTTATGCTTCTGAATCCCAGTTCATCGTGTAATGTGGGAAGTGATCAAACACAACCTGAACCTTGGTATTTTCCAGTCTATAGCAGCAGCTACAAGAGCAGCTATAAACTGTTTTTCTGCTACACATATTTTCCCAAGTTTGGGTTAGATCAAGAAGCTAAACATGGGAGTACATTCCTTTAATCTTTGCACTCAGGAAGTTGAACAAGAAGTATTGAAAGTTCATATTGGACTGCAAAGAGAACTTCTCTCAAAAGAGAAAAGGAGACAGAAGGAGAGGGGGGAAGAAAGGGAAGGAGAGGAGGGAAGGAGGCAGAGAAGAAGGGAAGGAGCGAAATACATCTAATTTTCTAATTTGAAACACAGGGAATGGCACATGAGGGAGCTGGCATAATTCAATTGTTTGGCTTTGAATTAAACATAATCTAGGCTTTTAAGAATACAAATTGAAGTCTGACTATGAATCAAAATAACATATTTAAACAACTATGACAAAAATTCAAATCAAAGTGAGATATCTCAATATTTGACAGACTCCATTCAGGGTGCTTCTTTAATAGAAGGGGGCTCAAGACTTTCCCTCTAAATTTAGAAATTGTAGTGAGTATCCTTCTAAAGCAAGTATTGTGAAGCTACTACAGGCATTATAAAGTTCCTCCAAATTCTGAAAGTTTCCCTTCACATACAATAGGCCTAGTCTTCTGAACTGGTGCTTTCATAACCACTTGATGGGAGTTTTCATCAAAATTTCTCTAGAATATTGACTGTCTCTTTGCTTTTTGGGAGTGATGTTTTCTTTATTTGGGGATGCTCCAAAGTAGTTTAATATTTTTATTCCTTTTTTTTTACAAGTCCTGGGGCTTGAACTCAGGGCCTGAGCACTGTCCTTGGGCTTTCTCAAGGCTAGAGCTCTACTCCTTGAGCCACAGCACCACTTCTAGCTTTTTCTTTGCATGTGGTACTGGGGAATCAAACCCAGGGCTTTGTGCATGCACTCTACTACGAGGCCATGTTTCTGGCCCTAACTTAGTATCTTTATATGAATGAAGTATATATATAAATAAAGTACATAAACTTAGTATATCGTAGTATAATCAGAGTCAGGGAACAACTGATGTTAGAGACTACAAGATATATCTAAGCCTAAAGGCATATACATCATGTACTTAGCATATCTGATATCCTAAATTCAATTCTTAGGACCAAATATATATATATATACATATATATAATGCATATATATGGTATGTATATATACATATACATGCAAGTATGTGTTCTGTGTGTATATACACACACACACACTGGGAAAAACGTTCAAACAATAATAACTTCAATAGCCAGGTTTTCTGATCAGAACATGGCCTGACTGATTCCTTTATTCATTGAATGAAGTAACCCTTTTATACTTTTGATTATTTTAAATTTGATAGATATTTCTATCATGTCTTTATTCTCTACATCATATATTAAAAATGTTAACAAGGTTAAGTCCAAAGGCAAAATAAGCCTGTGACACTCCATTTTAGATCATTCAGGGTCATTAAAAATATGCTAATACACACTTCTCGAGCAAATTTGTTCAAGAGGAAGACAAGAAAGGGGAGGAAGAAGAGAGAAGAAGGGAATGGATCATTTTGGCATGATATTTATTAGAAGGATTTTAGGTATTAAATGGTGAAGAAACCAGTAAAATTCTGTAGTATTATACAATGTGGAAGAAAGTTAAGGAACTTGCCTAGTGCCACACAGTCCTGTGGTTGTCAAACTTGGTTGCCTATTACAATCATCAAGGAAGCTTTTTAAACTCCCAATGCTCAGCCAGCACCATTAAATCAGGTTATCTGAGGGTTTAAAAATACTGATGCTGGAAGGAGAAAAACTGGGAGAGAATGGGAGAGGGGGTAACACTATTCAAAAGGATATGTATTTATTACTTGTCTTATGTAATTGTAACCCCTCTGTACATCACGTTTACAATATATATTTTTAAATACTGATACCCAGATTTCACTGCTAGAGATTCTATTGTAGTTGGTATTGGATGGGAATTGAACATCAAGATGATGTTAAAGCTTCCCAGCTGACCTTATTATCTAATAGAGACAACGTCTAATAGAGACAATATATTAGCAAACCCATGATTCTGCCTAGATATAATTTTTCTAAAAATGCTTGAAGTTTAAATTTTCCAGAGTGAGACTTAATACCTGTAGCTTCTGTCCTCCACCATTTTCTAATAAAATTCAGGAACTACTGACCATCTCTGACTCAGGAATTTCTCAAAAGTCATCTTTAGTGCCTATCAGTGCAAATAGCTAGTAGAGTGCTGATGGCTCACATCTATAATCCTAGCTACTCAGGAGGGTAAGAGCAAGGTTGAAGGCAAATTCACGCTAAGAGCTAGTGAGACAGTCCCCATCTCAACAAAACAGGCATTTGCATGCCACCCTAGCTAAAAGAGAGCCGTTATGTAGGAAGATTTTGGAAAGAATGAAACTTTGAGTTCAAATCCCAGTACTATCAAAAGTATTTTTAATCAATAAATAAAGTATACCCTTCTGGGGACTTTGATACAACCAATACCCATATTCCTATTTCAAAAACTACTCTCCCAGTATTCCTTAAGCTATGTGACATCCTTCAACTATTTTTATATCACACTGTATAAATAATAAAAGTTGAGCACTGAGTAAGTAGCAAAAACTGGATCATAGGAAATAATGCATTTTAATCTTGCTTTTCTTTCTTTTTTTTTCGCCAGTCCTGGGCTTGAGCTCAGGGCCTGAGCACTGTCCTTGGACTTTCTCAAGGCTAGAGCTCTACCACTTGAGCCTCAGCACCACTTCCGGCTTTTTTCTATGTATGTGGTACCAAGGAATCGAACCCGGGTCTTCATGCATGCTAGGCAAGCACTTTAACCACTCGGCCAAATTCCCGGCCCTTGATTTTCTTTTTCCAATAAAACAAAGCAATGTTTCCTTAAAGAAATTTGGTTCTGTGCTATAGCTCTTAGTTAATTCATTATGTAACAGACAATATTCCAAATGAAGATTTACTAGGAAATTATGTATGGTAGAACAAACCTGCAATTCCACCACTTACAAGGTAAAAGGATAAGGACCATGAGCTCAAAGAAACAACAACAAAGGGATTACTAGAAAATTAAAAACCTCAAATTTGAGGACTGTTAAGACTGTGAGCTCCATGCATAATACTCTTCCTAAATATCCTTCGAATTTATGGCACCTACATAGTATCTTTTTCATAGAGCATGCCTGATTAATGTTGAATAGATTAATAAACAAAGGAATGCAAATTTCTAAGTCAGAGCCCATTAAAATAAAGTACTGAAATTATTAATGTATCATTTCTCGCACATATATGTGCTATCTAATTATACAAATTCCTTTTATTAAAGCACAAATTGATAGTGCATATGTGCATTTTGCTAAAGCACATTTTAAACTCAGAGTGGGAAGAAATAACTATTCTAAAGAATTGTTTGTCCTAGAAAAAAATAATTGACTCTTAGAATTTTTATATTATGACATTTTAAAAATTGGCTTTCTTTCTCAGATAACAGGCTTAAAAGGGACAAATAGGAGCCGAGAGTTTGGCCTACTGGTAGAGTGCTTGCCTAGCATGCACTCAGACTCAGGTTCGAATCCTTCGCACCACGTGCATAGAAAAAGTTGGAAATGGTGCTGTGGCTCAAGTGGTAGAGCATTAGCCTTGAGAAATCCAAAACATAGTGCCCAGGCCTTGAGTTCAAGCCCCAGGACTGGCAAAAGAAAAAAAAAAGGACAGATAGACTGAGGACAGTTCATTTTAGTTATTAGGAAAACATGAGTAAGATGCTACTTACCACTCCCTCTCACTACCCAGCCAGGACCTCAAAGCACAGGGAAAGTAGGTTTGTCAGCAGCTTATATGGTGATTCTATGTACACATCTACCTGACTAAAGCTTAATAAAAAACAATTCATGAATTTTCTATTACTTGGGAAAAACTAAGCTTCTTTCATTCCCACCATCTGTCAGTATTAGGAGAGTAGTTAGTCCACTAACAAAATCTTTGAAGAAGTGATTACCAAAGCTGAAAGCGGGGGTCTCAGGTTCCGGGGGTTGGGGTCTCCAAAGACCTATTGATGCACTGGTCTCTCTCACACACACATATACAAACCAATGGGATGGAGCTTGGCAAAAAAAAAAAAACAGCTTGAAATTTGCACTATGCAAGTTCCTTTAGTACTGTACCAACAATGGTTTTAAAGAGTATGCATGAAACAGTGACTCATAACAGGTTCTCATTCACAATCCACAAAAGAAAAGCCTTCTACTAAAAGATTGCTGTTGTTCATGAAAGAGGGGGGAAGGGGAAAGAAGAATAGAGGGTGGAACTGTTGATGCTGTTTGGTTCTTTTCATTCTAACCACTTCCATGTCCAAAGTTGAAAACACAAAGAAAGATGAAATATGACCCTGCAGCCAGTCTAACTTCAGGAATTAAAGTCTTGAAGAGGTACCATCGGAGTGCATGTCTATCCAACTCCCACACCTTGACGTAGTCACCTGACTATAAATTTATTTCTGAAAATACTGTTGATGTCAGTTATGCAGAGCCCCATGTCAAAAACTCAACTTTTCCTAGAGATACTGGTTTTGTGAGAAACTCCTACTCAAGATCTACTCCTGAGAAACTGAAAATCCAGAACCTACAATGATTCATCTGTCACCACTACCACCCCACGCCTTCATCACTATGTTAAGAGTCAAGTAGTCAGGTGTAATTCTTCCACCTTGAACTGTGCTGACAGTAACAAGAGCAGACACCTTGTCAGGCTCACTCTTCTACATATGCAATGGTATTTGTTGAAACAGAAGCCTGCTGTCTGTATATTAAAAGAAATTAAGAAGCATAAAGTTAGGCAAAGAAATTTGTGGTAGACAACACCAGAAAGGTCTCTTCTACAATTCCCTTCTACCTATACAGAATGCTGGGACTTAAATAAATAAGGGGTACATATGTAGAACAAAGCTGGTGATTCTGGGTTATATCAGATGAAAAGGATAGGAATGGGGAGAAAAGTCTAATCAACTACTGTAAGAATATCTATTGGCACATTAGAAATTACTGTAATTAGGAAGTAGTTTGAAATGGTGTAAGGTTTTCCAAAGTATGTCTATGAAGTTTATAGTTCTAGGAATAAGGCAAAAAAAGGTCTTACCATCAGGGAAGTTTGGGAGAGGTGAATAGTCTTCTTTGCTACAAGCCATTGTAGAGCCTTCAACAACTAATGAGCATCATGAATCTCTAAGAGAGCTGCCAATAGCTTTCCACAGAACCTATCAAGACACTCTTTTAAGGTATAGCATCTCAAGAAATTACTGTTTCCAAATGCTTTATGATGGCTCAGTGGAGCCTTAGTTTTGAAATCAAACTAGAGTGAATTTCCAGCTTCTGTTTAATTTCTCTGTCCCACAGTTTCTTTATAAGAAAACATAATAGCACATAACTTGATAACATAGTGAGAAGCTCAATGATTTAAAAAACTAGATGAAGTTGGGCATGGTGGCTTGCACCTGTAATCCTAACTACTCAGGAGGCTGATATCTGAGGATCTCGGGCTGAGCTTGAAAGGAACTGAGACTTTTATCTCCAATTAACCTCTAGAAAATTGGAAGTGGGGCTTGGCACAAGGGTAGGGCAGTAGCCATGAGCTGAAGAGCTCAGGGACAACACCCAAGCCCAGTAGCCTTGAGCTGAAGAGCTCAGGGACAATACCCAAGCCCAGTAGCCTTGAGCTGAAGAGCTCAGGGACATAACCCAGGCCCAGTAGCCTTGCGCTGAAGAGCTCAGGGACAGCATCCAGGCCCAGAGTTCAAGCCCCATGACCCACAAAAAAAAGAAAGAAAAAACTGGTTGAGTTAGAAGGGGCTAGGTATGATACAACATATCTACTATGTTTACTCAAATCACTTCCTTCAGAATGCTTTGTTTGAGGCTTCCCAGAGACCAAACCACATGGATATTTATTGGTTTATGGATAATGAAAGATTCACAAAAAAGTGGGTTCCCTCCTCCCCTCCATATTTCTAATATTTGTTTTTTTTAATATTTTTTTATTTTTTGCCAGTTTTGGGCTTAAGCTCAGGGCCTGAGCACTGTCCTTGGATTTTTCTCAAGGCTAGAACTCTACCACTTGAGCCTCAGCACCACTTCTGGCTTTTTCTAAGTATGTGGTACCAAGGAATTGAACCCGGGTCTTCGTGCATGCTAGGCAAGCACTTTAACCACTAGGCCAAACTCCCGGCCCCATATTTCTAATATTTGAAAGAATGCTATATTCAGTAATAATAAATAGTAATTACAGTCACCACTTATAGTCTCCTTATAAAGGGACTACTATGCACCCAGCACAGTAGTTGCTTATAAATGTATTATTCCATTACATCGTCACAGCAAACCATCAAGACAGTACCATCACTCTCATATTACAAATGAACAAATTGAGGCTTAGATTAAATATCATACTCCCTAGTACAGCTCCATCAGTGCCAGAGCTGAAATATTACTCTCTCTAATCACTAAACAACAAAAATGTCTGTCCACAGAAAAGCTACCTATTCCTTCATTTCAGGATCCATTCTGATCATCTGTGAAAGAGCTCAATTACTGAAAGTAATCCTTAAACACTACAGAGCCCTTCTGTAGATAGATGGAAACACTGAATTCTTCAAAGATTACAAAAAGCCAATGGAGCAAAAGGAAGATTTCTTAATATGAAGTTGTACAGTGGAATTTAGGGAATACCATCATAAGGGACTCCCAGAGTATTTCTTCTCTCATTTCCTACCTCTTGCCAAGGGAGCACGGTTTTTCCAATATCAAGTTAATTTCAAACAGGCTTCAACCCTCCAGATTGCAAAATCATCTCTACTCCTTTTTAAAATGACAACTGGCTTACAACCAGCAGCTCTGAGAAAAATCATTCTAAGAAATTACAAAGCTTTATGCAATCTAGTGAGTGCATGTTTCTTCTTTGGTTGCTACACAATATAGTATAGAACTCAGCTTGCCTATAATGCCCCCAAATAAACAAACATTACCTGTGTCCTCTGCTTGGCCAACACAGAGGTTTTCCTCACTCCAGGTGTTTCAGGAGAGGCAAATATAAGAAAAGGCCTTGTCTGAGAGAATACAGAAGTCTGAAAGAAAAAAAAGTACAGTCTCAGCTTTATGTAGTCATACACCACTCCCCCCACCCTACACACAAACACACACACACACACACACACACACACACACACACTTCACATTTCTACATGAGAGCATTTAAAATCACACATGCATACATAAAGAAATAACTACTATGCCAGACTGCTTTGGATTTCAGTCTAGAAGGCAAATCCAGAGCCATACATGCAAGTGAGACTGAGCTAGTCCCTGAGCCCGCTGTCTGCTCCAGCCCCACTCTGTTCCTGGCTAGGAAATAAAGGGATGTGCTCCAGTAATGGGCTACAATGCTAGTGGTCACATGACTGCTTCTAGGGGACCACATTCTGTGTAGGCAGAACCTCATTACTATTTCAAAACAACAGTAATCCACATCAGCACAAAAGACAAGAGAAATTCAGCAAATAGAGAAAAAACATTCTGTGACAAGTGAAATGATCTTTAGAAAACGTTGCAGTAACTTGAGTGTAATTAAGAGAAGAAAGTGAAAAAGTAAAACGTTTTTCCTTGGGACTTTGAGGATCTGGGTTTAAAAGAGCTGGGAAAAAAACATTATAATGTATTCAGCTAAAGAGGAGATAAATTTCCTATGTAGATGATAAGGAGGGTGATTATATTTGTCAAAATAAAGGTTTTTACAAGATGTTTAGCAAAAAAAGAGCTGGGTAATACAAATTAATTTGTGTAACCTTTGTTATTTCCCAACCCATTCAACTAGCTCCTTATTAGAGAACCTACCTATGAGAAGATTTGCTTCTCTTCATTATCAATAGGAAACAGAAAAGATGGTCTGTAGTTTTTCTGGGTTTTGAGAGGAAGACACACTTGAAAACTCAAAACATAGATGTCAATGGCCAGAATTCTGGTACCTTTGGAGACAATCCTATTCCCAGAGATTAATGTTGACTATGGCTGTACCTTTATCCATTTCCCCCCCAATTCCTAGCTAGTTACAAAGTATGTATGTTTTCATGCTTACTTATCCCTGTGTTTTGCTTATAACTTGGATTTATGGAACACTGGCAATACCATTTTTTCCTTTTCTTCTTTTTATTGGAAGTAATATGGTTTGAACTAAGGGCTCTGTAATTGATAGGCATACATTCTTATTACTTAGCCTGATTTTAGCTGTTTTTGTTTTTTGGGTTTTTTTTGTTTTTTTTTTGTTTTTTGCCAGTCCTGGTGCTTGATCTCAGAGTCCTGGGCTCTGTCCCTGAGCCTCTCTGTGCTCAAGGCTAGTGCTCTACCACTTGAGCTACAGCACCATTTCTGGATTTTTTTTATATATTTTTATTGTAATTGATAGAAGGGTTACATTATATTCATCAGATAGAAGGTGCATTACATCACAAATATTGATACCCTTTCTCATGTCCTGTTCCCTATTTCTTTCCCCCCGCCCCCTCACAACTTGATTTCCCCCCTTCCCTCTCCTATTTCAAACAACCAATTAAGCATATATAAAATATATCAGATAACAAGGTGAAATATTATAACAATATGAGATAACCAAGGGACAGCAAAAGAAATGAGAGATAACATAGTACATCAAGGACAACAATCATTTATTATATGGCTTTTGTTTCTATATCCTGGAGGTCCTTACATTTACTGTCATACTATATGGCCTTATGTATCTAGGTTTTGCTCTATTGCAAATCTCTGCTAGGAGAGCCCAAGGTTTCTACTGATTATTACAAATGAGAGAAACCATTGAGCCTATGTTCCTTTGAGTCTGGCTTACTTCACTTAATATGATCTTTTCTAAGTCTTTCCATTTCCTTACACATGGGGCGATGTCATTCTTTCTGACAGCAGCATAGAATTCCATCGTGTACAAATACCACAACTTGTTGATCCACTCATCAACTGAGGGACATCTAGATTGGTTCCATATCTTTGCTATGGTGAATAGTGCTGCAATGAACATTGTTGTGCTAATGGGTTTAGTATGCCCTTGTTTCTGGATGGTTGGGTAAATGCCAAGTAGTGGAAATGCTGGGTCATAGGGGAGTTCTATGTTTAGCCTTTTGAGGCACTGCCACACTGCTTTCCATAGTGGTTGGACGAGTTTGCACTCCCACCAACAGTGTAGTAGTGATCCCTCCTGGCCACATCACTTCTGGATTTTTGTTTAAGTGGTACTGAGGAATCAAACCCAAGGCTTCATGCATGCTAAGCAAGCACTCTACCACTGAGCCACATTCCCAGCCCTAGCTGGTTATTTTTGAGAGTCTTGCTTCTTGCTGGGCAGATGCATGTGTACAATCAGCCTGTTAGACACACTACTATATCCAACTCTTCACTAAAGAATACTCACGAATTTTTCTCCCCAGAATTGCCTCCTAATGTGACCCTCTCAATCTTACTCTCCTGTGTAGCGAGGATTACAGGTCTGTGGCACTGTTCATCAGCTACTTATTACCATTTTATAACCCCAGTCAAGCTGCTCTTTATCACAATGTCTTTCAACAACTCAGAGCCACAGGAGATATAGCAATAGTGATATTTTGCTATTTAATCTAATGGAGTCCCTTAAAAATAGCTAGAAAAGAAGCTTTGGGCTTTGGTATTTTAACACTACAATAAATATTATCAGAGGATCTCATTATGAGACAATAACCACAGAGGTTTCCATGGTGAGGATGCTATATCTATGATATGATGAAGCTGACATATTGTAAATGATCACATAAAGACCCAGACTACTGAAAACATAATGGACAATGTAGCAATATGACTAGATCTCCAGCCAAAGGCCTCTACAACCCATAATGATTAAATGATGCCTATGTCAAGATACAGTTGTTCAAATGCCACTTTCTCTGTGTGACTTCTTTTCTGAATCACCAAATAAGAATTAGTCATTTTGTCTCCTGGCTCTCAAAGCCATATGTACATCCAATTATTGCACTTCCTGTAACGTGCTATAATTTGCCCTTTTACAACAGAAACCTTGAAAGGAAAGAACCCACTCCATTTCTCTTGGCACTCCTAGCAGTACAAACATAAGAGATATACTCATAAAGGCAATGAGGGAAAGAACTCAGAATGTAGGTTATTTATTCATTTATGGTTGGTCGTGGGGCTTGAACTCTGGGCCTGGGCACTGTTTCTGAGCTCTTTAGCTCAAGGATAGAGCTCTACCCCTTGAACCGCAGAGTCACTTCTGGTTTTCTGGTGCTTAATTGGAGATAAGAGTTTCACAGACTTTCATGCCCAGGATGACTTTGAACCAGGATCCTCAGATCTCAGCCTCCTGAGTAGCTAGGAGCCACTGGCTCCCAGCTTAGGTAGTTACTTTAACGGCCAGATTCTGGAACATGAATTACATTGGTTGTGCCTTTCATAGAATTTGTTTAAAACTTAGAATCTGCTTTAAATGAATAACTTCAATTTTTATTGCACAAAGAACAATAAATGGTACTTTGAGCACAACCAGTCCACAGACAACTTCCAACTGCTAATGAACCAACATTAATGTATGCAAACAAATGTTCATGAGAATAGCAAAACTTAGTGAACATTTGTCTTCTAGTTATATGTGCTACTTTCTTTAATTTAAACACAATCTTATGAGGTATATAATAATAATATCCCTACTTATCCACTAGGAATGATAGCCTGAAGTGAGACAACTGATAAAGGACAACTGGAATTTGGCCCTGGACACTTTGAGTTCAGCAATCTCTCTTTATAAAGAGATGATTATAATCATTCCATTATATTGCATAGGTCAGCACCTTGTGTGTTTTCAGAATTCAGGTTTGCTTCTTTGCAGATTCTCTCATTAGCTTTTCTTGCACTTGAGTATGGATGTGCTTTCCAGTCTGAAAAAAGAAATGTAATCAGTAATATCATGTCAGCAGTTCTAAAACCAAGAAAACAAACAATAACAGATGCTGGTAAAGATGTGAACAAAAGAGACCCCTGCAACAATGTTGGTGGAAAGGTAAACTTGACCAACCACTCTGGAAAGCAATATGGAGGGTCCTCAAAAACAACAACAACAACATAGAACTACCCTATGATCCAACAATTCCATTCCAGGGCATTTATTCAACAGAACACAAACAAGCTTCAGCAAAGCCACCAGAACAACCATGTTCACTACAGCCCTATTTGGCATAGCCAAGTTATGGATCAGCCCAGATGCTCCTCAACGGATAAATATAACAAGAAAATAAACTGCTTTGTTAAATGGCAACTCCTTTGTACAGATAACTTCTTAAGTTCTAAAAACCACATATTAACAGATCTGATCCTCTAACAATCAAGGTATGTCAATCAAGGTATCTCTCATGTATACATAGATAAATTAGAAATGGTAGCAAAATTAGAAATGAAAATCTGTCTCCTGCATTAGACCTCCAGGTACCTCTAGCAGTACAAGTAACCTATGTCAATTACATGAACAAATGAAAATACCATACAAATAACCTCTAAAGGGATAGCTAGAAAATACTATAGGGACACAGAGAAAGAACCCTAACCCAGAAAGGATAAGAGAAAGCTTTCTATAAGTGGCACAAAATCGTGATAATTGAGCAGTCTTAAGCCAAAAGCAAAGAGATGAGGTGAAAAAGAGGCTGTTGTCAAGAACATTCACATTCTACAGTACTTAACAAGGATGTAGAAAGGGAGAGGGGAATTTAAAAGCAGGATGAACTGCTCTAATGACAATGCTGAAATTAGACTAAAAGCTGGTAGAGGAAGGTACCCATTAAGATTGAAAAATTGCTGCACTGGCTGCTTCTCAGACTAACCTGACCTTTCTTACACTTGCTTCCTTTCCTCACTTCTCCGATCTTCTACTGGCTTTGCCTTCATCTTGCAAATAAACTGATTGTAAAACTCTCACTCCAGGCTCTGCTGTAGAGGAAACCCAACCCAGGGCATTTGGCTAGTCTCTGGGAGCAACAAGCTGTGCAAAGATACAAATGGAAAAAATCTGGCTACCTCACAATAGGGCAAGCAATAATTGGAGACAAACTCTTTTTCACATACTCCCTGGAACTAACCATGGCTATAATGGCTGCCAAAGCAAGTACTTCTAAGAGTTAATGCAATTATCGGTCATGACACAGCCAATGAATGTGCTAGAATACACAGCAGCTGGATTGAGGAACAAAATGAGTAAATAGCAATATGTACTAATATGCTTGATGGTAAGTAGTTAAAAGGTATGTCCATTCATAGCCTCCTGCACCTCATAGTATAATGGCAGTAAATGGTGTGGGAGACGTTCATTAAGCGGCCTCCAGTACTAGGAACTCTGAGCTTCCCTCCTGATTCTGGGGCCAAAGTAAGCAATTAAATGCAATTACCACTTCCTAACTCCTAGTGCTCTCTCAAATTGTGGTACCTGTAACTGAGAAGAGACACAAAAACCCGTTAGAGCAGAAAATAAAACATTGAAACATATCTATTTACTTGTTTCAAATTTCCATGCATGTTTGATTATGGATACAATGTGTTCTTTAGCATTTGCTGTAAATAAGTCAATGTCAGTGTCAAAGATCCATTCTAAAATTTCTAAGAACCATGATCTAAAAGGCTTGCTCCTTTTGAAGGAAAGGAACACCTTATGAAAATTATGTTAAGAGAAAAGATGAGGGTCTGGTAGTGTAGCCCAGTGATAGAGTGCTTACCTAGCATGCACGAAGCCCTGTGTTCGATTCCTTGGTACTACCTACACAGAAGAAGCTGGAAGTGGTGTTGTGGTTCAAGTGGTAGGGTGCTAGCCTTCCATGGGAAGTTTTCCCATGGAAAGGACAGTGATTTGTTCTTCTGTAATAACACCTTAGCCTGGATACAAAAGTTTTCTTCCTTGTGTAAATTGTCTCTACCCAAATTACCATCCACAAACTTATATATAACACTTTGACCACTACCATGGTGTCCCCCACAGTGTTATCAATAGGCTTTTGCTCAAAAATGTCACTGACTATACCATGTTTACCATTAGCCCGTAGAAGCTGGCTTCATATAATGGTGAAATGGCCTTTGGAAAATAGTCATAATGCAATACCTTGAAGGACTGGGAGATAAGGCTAATTGCTCAAAATTAACATTTAATATGTCTTTGGATAAGTAGCTTGACCTTTGTACATATTAAAAAATAAATGAACATAAGAGGCCAGGAGTTTGGCCTAGTGGTAAGAGTGTTTGCCTAGCATGCACGAAGACCTGGGTTCCATTCCTTGGTGCCACATATACAGAAAAAGCTGGAAGTGGTGCTGTGGCTCAAGTGGCAGAGCTCTAGCCTTAAGAACGCCCATAGTCAGTGCTCAGGCCCTGAATTCAAACCGCATGACTGGCAAAAATTGGACATAATCAACTTCACTGAGAAGTTACAAGTATACAGAAAAATATATATTAAATGTCCAAAAAAATTTCCATGGGAGCATGGCCTAGTGGTCGAGTGCTTGCCTAGCATGCATGAAGGCCTGGGTTCAATTCCTCAGTACCACATATACAGAAAAAGCCAGAAGTGGTGCTGTGGCTTAAGTGGTAGAGAACTATCTTTGAGAAAGTCCACAGACAATGCCCAGGCCCTGACTCCAAGCCCCAGGACTGGCAAAAAAAATAAATAGACAAAACAATATTCAGAATAAAATAAATTTCAAATCAAATCTTTGAGAGAGGAAGGGAGGGAGAAGAGAGAGAGAGAGAGAGAGAGAGAGAGAGAGAGAGAGAGAGAGAGAGAGAGAGAGAGAGAGAGAGAGAGAAACACACACCAGGTGCCAGTGGCTCACTCCTATCATCCTAGCTACTCAGGAGGCTAAGATCTGATGATCGTGGTTCAAAGCCAGCCCGGGCATTTAAGTCTGTGAGACTCTTATCTCCAGTTAACCACCAGAAAACTGGAAGTGGCGCTGTGGCACTAGCCTTGAGATGAAGTGCTCCGGGAAAGCACAGGCCTAGAGTTCAAGACCCACAACTGACACAGAGAGAGAGAGAGAGCGCGAGAGAGTGAGAGCGAGAGTGCAAGAGTGAGAGCGAGAGAGCGAGAGCAAGAGCGAGCGAACGAGAGAGAGAGAGAGAGAGAGAGAGAGAGAGAGAGAGAGAGAGAGAGAGAGAGAGAGAGAGAGAGGAGCCAGATTTGACAAGGTTTAGAAATCATTAAAAAGAACAAAAAGGGCTAGGTGTGGTGACTCCTCGTTATGAGGATCAGAGGCAAAAGCCACCACAGGGAAAAAGCTCATGAGATTCCCATTTCTTTCCTTATTTTTTTTTTTGGCAGTCATGGGGCTTGAACTTTGAACTTTGGGTGTGGGCACTGTCCCTGAGCTCTTCAACTCTAGGTTACTGCCCTATCCCTGGGCCTGGGTGCTGGCCCTGAGCTCTTCAGCTACCACCCTACCCTTTCAGCCACAGTGTAGTGTCACTTCCACCACTACTCCCCTAGCGGTTAATTGGAGATAAGAGTCTCAGGGTCTTTAGTGCTTGGGCTGGATTTGAACCGGCTGGATTTGAACCGAGATTCCTCAGATCTCAGCCTCCTAAGTAGCTAGGATTACAGACATGAGCCACCACGCCCTGTCAAGACCCCCATTTCAGCCAATAAAAACTAGGGCATATATCTGTCATCCCAGCTAAAGACAAATCATAAACAGGAAGATTTCAGGTAAGCCTGAGATTTTATTTTAAAAATAAGTAAAACAGGGGCCAGGAGTTTGGCCTAGTGGTAGAGTACTTGTCTAGCATGCATGGAAAAAGCCAGAAGTGGTGCTGTGGCTCAAGTTGTAGAGCTCTATTCTTGAGAAAGCCTAAGGACAGTGCTCAGACACTGAGCTCAAGCCCAGGAGTGGAAAATATGTTATGACTCAATATCATCTGTAACAAATTAACAAAGGTCAGTGAAGAGCAGAAGTATCTGTTGGGATTACCTCATCAGGAAGCACAATGACTGGCTAAAAATAACTGTAATAGTCCCAAATATGTCCCGTGGGTTTTTTTGTGTTTATTTTTTCTACAGTTGAAGACCAAACTGAGGGCCTTCCACATGCCAGGTAAGGACTCTTACACTGATCTAAATCCCAAAACCCTAGTCTGAAGTATGGAAGTTCAACTTTGAGAAAGCTTATAACCTACAAAAAATAAGTTTCCTTGGTTGTGTGCTTTTGATGAAGTAACTTACCAAGTTGGGGACAGCTACCAAAGCAAAGAACTGAGAAGAGGTCTCTGACCAAAAGCCACAAAGGAATTAAGGTCTGAAGTTTGACTGGGCAGGACTGAATCCTGACAACGATCACATGAAATTAGAAGAGGACTCCTCCCCAATGAAGCCTTCAGAAGACTACAACCCAGTGAACACCCCATGGACAAAGAATTCATAACAAATTCTAAAGCAGAAGGCATAGGAAAATGGTAGAAGGCAGATTTTTTTTTTACAAATAAGTACATATTTTATTTATTTCCTGTATCAGAATTCACTTCTGGCTACATCCCAACCAACATCTGTTGTTATTAGATTTCTTAATAATATCCATTTTAACTGGGGTGAGGTAGAATCTCAATGTTATTTTGATTTGCATTTTTTCATATATTTTTATTGTAATTATTAGAAGGGATACATTATTTCACCAGATAGAAGCTGCATTACTTCACAAATACTGATATCCTTTCTCATGTTTTGGTCCCCATTTCCCTCCCCCCACCCCTGCACCTCATCTTGTTTTCCCTCCTTCCCTATCCTATTTCAAATAACCAAATAAGCATATATATATATATATATATATATAAAATATATCAGATAACAAGGTAAAATACTGTAACAATACGAGATAACCAAGGAACAGCAAAAGAGATGAGAGATAACAGTACATTAAGGACAACAATCATTCATTATATGGCTTTTGTTTCTATATCCTGGAGGTACTTTCATTTAGTGTCATACTATATGGCCCTATGTATCTCGGTTTTGCTCTATTGTAAATCTTAGGAGTGCCCAAGGTTTCTACTGATTATGACAAATGAGGGAAACCATTGAGCCTATGTTCCTTTGAGTCTGGCTTACTGTGATTTTTTCTAAGTCTTTCCATTTCCTTACAAATGGGGTGATGGCATTCTTTCTGACAGCAGCATAGAATTCCATTGTGTATAAATACCACATCTTGTTGATCCACTCATCAACTGAGGGGCATCTGGGGTGGTTCCATATCTTTGCTATGGTAAATAGTGCTGCAATGAACATCGCTGTGCTAGTGGACTTAGTATGTCCTTGTTTCTGGACAATTGGATAAATGCCAAGTAGTGGAATTGCTGGGTCATAGGGGAGTTCTATAATTAGTCTTTTGAGGAACTGCCATACTGCTTTCCATAGTGGTTGAACGAGTTTGCACTCCCACCAAACATATACTTACCATATACTCCTAATTCCCAGGGAGTGACTATCAAGGAATAAAATTCTCTATTCACACAAAAGCCTTCAATGGAGGCTCATATAGTAAATATAGAAAACAGCCAAAATATGTATCCATTCTTACACTGAAGACTGGAACATCCTTAAAATGGACATCTATAAAATGGAATACTAAAAAGCAATAAAAAGGAGTAAACTGTTGATGCAAACAACTATTCGGATCTCAAAAGCATTGTTGGTATTTATTAAGGACATTAAGGTTAAGGGCATCCATATGACATTAGAAAAAAATAAAAACTATGCAGATCGAGGGCTGGGAGTTTGGCCTAGTGGTAGAGTGCTTGCCTAGCATGCACAAAGACCCGGGTTTGATTCCTCAGTACCACATACATAGAAAAAAGCCAGAAGTGGTGCTGAGGCTCAAGTGGTAGAGTTCTAGCCTTGAGAAAGTCCAAGGACAGTGCTCAGGCCTTGAGCTCAAGGCCCAGGACTGGCAAAAAAAAAAAAAACTGTGCAGATCAAAATACTGGAAGGAGGGAACTTTGAAAGACTATATTCAATATCCTGATAATGGTGGTTACACTAATCCCTTCATATATTAAAATTCACCAATTTTACAAGTTATTGTATTGTATACTGATTTAACATATATATTTTTTCTTTCCTTTTTTTTGGTCAGTATATGTTTAGTTTTATAACAAATTACCTCATGGGGCTTGAACTCAGGGCCAGAGCACTGTCCCTGAGCTTTTTCACTCAAGGCTAGCACTTTACCCCTTTGATCCACAGAGTCAGTGCTGATTTTTCTGGTAGTTAATTTTCTAGTTTTTAATTTTCTGGTAGCTAATTAATAGATTAGACACCACAGGCTGGCTTTAAACTGTGATCCTCAGATCTCAGCCTCTTGAGTAGCTAGGATTACAGGTGTGAGCCACCAGTGCCAGCTTAATATGTATCTTTTTTTTGCCAGTCCCAGGGTTCAGCTCAGGGCCTTTCTCAAGGCTAGAGCCCTACCACTTGAGCCAGAGCACCATTTCTGGTTTTTTTTCTATTTATATGATACCGAGGAATGGAACCTGGGCCTTAGTGCATGCTAGGCAAACACTCTACCACTCGGCCAAACTCCTGGCCCCTTAATATATATCTCTAAGAAACTTAATAGAGCTGTCAGTGCATTCGTGCTTTGGGGTCTATGCATTTTGAATCTACAGTATGACTGGGAAAGGCCTTTATAAATCACAATAAGAAGTACCATCTTCTGCTGTAATCTTGGAAAAACGTTTGCCTTCCTTTTGACTCCTATTTCAGCTTTTCATGCAAAAGCAGGCTCAAAAACACAGTAATCTTATTCCAAAGTTACAGACATAATTGCTGAACATGTTCCTGTTACAAGGCAGATAGACTATGATGAATAAATTTAAGGTACAGGCCCCTAATGAGTTCAAGTGTTATGAGGGACTCCGGCATGCATATAAATAATTTCAAGACAAGGGATGTCAGAAAAGACATATGCCCACATACTACTAGAGCCTAGAAAGAAATGAGCTCTGCCCGAGAAAGCCAGGAAATGTTTAATTAAACATAAAAGGTCAAGACATGCATCCCAGGGACCGTGGGAACATTTCATATCTGAATATTGTTTCCTGAGACTAGTAAAGAAAGGGTGTACAGGACCGGGAGTTTGGCCTAGTGGTAGAGTGCTTGCCTAGCATGCATGAAGACCAGAGTTTGATTCCTCGGTACCACACACATAGAAAAAAAGCTGGAAATGGTGCTATGGCTCAAGTGGTAGAACTCTAGCCTTGAGAATGCCCAAGGACAGTGCTCAGGCCGAGTTCAAGCCAGGACTGGAAAAAAAGGGTGTGTGTGTGTACAGGGCAGAAGATAGAAGCACTGACCTGGGGAGTTTAGGTGAGTGCCAACTGGGAGTATTCTTAAATTACATCAAAGAATTTTGATTTAACCTATCAATCAGGGAAATAAATTTAAAAATGCTTAATAGGTCTGAGGCAGATAAAGGGGCCTGGCTGAAAATGCAAGGACATTTTACAGCAAGTTTTTGTCAAAACAAGGCAGCTGCTACACACTGGCAGTTTCATCTTAGGCTGTCAGTCTGAGACATCCTGGCCTAGTATTGCCTGATACAAATTTTCAATGGTAGCTAAGCATACTTTCTTCTACGATATTCCTATTTTCTAAATGTTTGTATGAGTGTAGTTCACCAAAACTAAGATATCATTAATTACTGAGTACAACATTATTTTATGCATGAATATGAGAAAATTATGGCACTATCAATTTTAGATGCATTTCAAATTAGATAACAAAATGTGAAAAAATATGCATCATAGAAATCAATGATACAGCCAGACTCAAAGGAACATAGGCTCAATGGTTTCCCTCATTTGTCATAATCAGTAGAATACTTGGGCTCTCCTAGCAGAGATTTGCAATAGAGCAAAACCGAGATACATAAGGCCATACAGTGTGATGCTAAATGAAAGGACCCCTAGGATATAAAAACAAAAGCCATATAATGAGTGATTGTTGTCCTTAATGTACTATGTTATCTCTCATCTCTTTTGCTGTATCCTTGGTTATCTCATATTGTTATAGTATTTCACTTTGTTATCTGATATATTGGATAAATGTGTATTTGGTTATTTGAAATTGGATAGGGAAGAGGGGAAAACAAGATGAGGGTGGGGGTGGGGGGGGAGGGAAATGGGGACCAAGATATGAGAAAGGGTATCAATGTATGTGAAGTAATGTACCTTCTATCTGGTGAATATACTGTAACCCTTCTATTAATTACAATAAAAATATATGAAAAAATAAAAAATTATCAGTCAAAAAATAAATAAATAAACAAAAAAGAAAAAAATCAATAATTTTCTCAAAATACTATACAGACTGAATGGATTCAGTTTGAGTCTGCCAGATTGAAAACTATTTAAGTCAAGGGGAGCCCAAGGGTAATCTGATTAAATTCAAGCTGTAAGAAGTTCAATCAAGGTGTCAGCTGGTAATGAAATGGGGGAAAGACAACAGCAAGTCCAATGAAAAGGTTCCTTCGATAATCTAAGAATAGAAGGGTTGAAATAAAGCCAAGACACAGGATGAAGATGAGCTTTATATAACAAATCTTACAAGTCTCAGAGTGAGAATGGAGAGTGAGAGAGACAGAGGTTTCATGAAAGATTCTAAGGCTTCCAGTTTTCTTTTTAATAGACTCATTGTTTATTCAAGTAATTGCTGGGTGTTTACTATGTACTAAGAATGCTATTCCATGCTGGGGTACAGTGGTGGACAGAACAGATATGGTCTCCCCTTCTTGTATTGTAGTCTAGGAGGTGATATCATTAATTGCAATACAGTATTAAAGTGTACAAGTCACACACAAAAATGGAAGAGTATGCTTATTGCAGAGAAAACCAGCAAGTTCATTTTGTGGTGAACTATACTGCTAAACTATACGATAGACAGTATAAGATTGAGTTTCAAGTTCAGGAAACTGACCAGTTCCAAACAGTAAGATTAAGGAGGTCATCTAGCTAGCAATAATACTTGGAGTGGTTACAGAAGATAAAATGAGAGTTTATAGACTAAAGAAACTACACAGGGCAGGAGCAGAGTTCTGGGGGACATAAAGATAAAGGAGCAAATGAAACTACCAGAAGGGCAATCTACAAAATTCTGAGGAAAGTAGCTATCTGTAAATCAAGGGAAACTTGTATTTCCATATAATCTGCATCTACCTTTAACTCTATCTACATATAAATAATTTACCTTGGCAATATACAATTAAAATTTTTCCAGTCTATAGGCATTTTGCATGAACTCTAAACAGGCTTATCAGAACTATTTCCTTAAATATTTAGAGTTGTGATATTCTAAAGTTTGCTACCATCTGTTCTTTTATCTTGTAAGCACTTGCAATTTTACATGGATCTATTTATTTCTGACATCCAGCATAATATGAATAAAGAACACAGGAATGGTAATTCCTATTTTCCTTCCGCAGGAGCAGTGAAGCAAATCAGAGAAAAATGTGCTGATGCAAATCCCCCTGATGCCATGGTCTTGGCTGATCCAGGCACAGACAACAGAGTCCAATTACAAGATTATCACCATAAGGTTCTTGACCAAAAATCTTGCAATACATGAGCATGTGATATGTTAGGATACTCCGCTCTTTAATTCTATTCAGAAATGACCTCAGAATTCTGTTTTAGAAGAGAGAAAATCAGACCTAAAGAAGTTAGGCCAGGCAAGGTTCTGTTCCTGTAATCCTATCTACTCAGGAGGCTGAGATCTGAGGATCGCAGTTCAGAACCAGTCCAGGCACTAAAGTCTGTGAGACTCTTATCTCCAATTAACCACTACAAAACTGGGGGTATGGCAGTAGCCTTTAGCTGAAGAGCTCAGGGACAGCTCCCAGGCCCAGAGTTCAAGCCCCATGACCGACCAAAAGAAAAAAAAAAGTTAGGTGCCAGAATCTGGAGTTTGGCCTAGTGGTAAGAGTGCTTGCCTAACATGCACAAAGACCCAGGTTCCATTCCTCAGTACCACATACATAGACAAAAGCTGTAAGTGGCATTGTGGCTTAAGTGGTAAAGCTCTAGCCTTGAGAAAACCCCAAGGACAGTGCTCAGGCCCTGAGTTTAAGCCCTAGGACTGGCAAAAAAAAAATTAGGTGCCAGGGAAACAGACAGACCTAGAACAAACCATGTTAACTGAGGTAAGCCAAACTCAGAGAGACAAATGGTTCAAGTTTTTTTTTAAGCCTAATTGTTATAAAAATTTATCTATTTTGGAGGGGTGGGGGGGGAGGGTAATGGGAACCAAGACATGTGAAAGGGTATCAATGTATGTGAATTAATGCACCTTCTATCTGGCAAATATCATGTAACCCTTTTATTAATTATAATAAAAAATATTAAAAAATTATCTATTTTTAAATTTTTATTGTAAAGATAATGTATCGTGCAAGTTTTCTCTCATATGCAGAAGCTAGATGAAAAATACAATGGGACATAATAAATTGTACAGATTTCTAGGAGTTCGTACACAGTGAGACCAAACAAAGAGGATACTCTTAGGAAAAGAACAGAAAGGCAAGGTCATACTAAATCCACTAGCACAACGATGTTCATTGCAGCACTATTTACCACAGCAAAGATATGGAACTAACCCAGATACCCCTCAGTTGATGAGTATAACAACAAGATGTGGTATTTATACACAATGGAATTCTATGCTGCTGTCAGAAATGACATCGCCCCATTTGTAAGGAAATGGAAAGGCTTAGAAAAAAATCATAGCAAGTAAGCCAGACTCAAAGGAACATAGGCTGAATGGTTTCCCTCATTTGTCATAATCAGTAGAAACCTTGGGCTCTACTAGCAGAGATCTGCAATAGAACAAAATCTAGATACATAAGGCCATATAGGATGACACTAAATGAAAGGACCTCCAGGATATAGAAACAAAAGCCATATAATGAGTGATTGTTGTCCTTAATGTACTATGTTATTTCTCATGTCTTTTGCTATCCCTTGGTTATCTCATATTGTTACAGTATTTCATCTTGTTACCTGATATATTGTATATATGCTTACTTGGTATTTGAAATAGGATAGGGAAGGGGGGAAAATAGGATGAGGGGTGGGGGTGAGGGAGAGAAATGAGGCCCAAGACATGAGAAAGGGTATCAATGTTTTTGAAGTAATGCAGCTTCTATCTGGTGAATATAATGTAACCCTTCTATTAACTACAATAAAAAAATATATGGAGAAAAAAAAGAACAGAAAGGCAGGATACCTATGTGGTGCATCTGATCATACAAAATAATACTGAAATTCAGGACATGGAAACAGAGGGGAAGAGGGAGAAAAACATGAGAAGAGGTATCAATGTTCAAGAACTAATGTACCCACTACTGACGAACGTAACTGTAACCCCTCTATACGTTACCCTGACAATAAAAAATATTTATTGAAATGAAATCCAGGAAATGGAAACAAGAAGTTTTTTCTTCTTTTTGTGTTTTTTCTTTCTTTTTGTTTTGTTTGTTCATTTATATGTCTTTGGGAGGGTAAGGGGCACAGATATTGACAAAGGGTGAACAAATGCAGCAGTGGTACTCACTGAACACTCTGCTGAAAATGAACTGTACAGCTTGTGGGTAGGGACAGGAGAGAAAAACTGGGAGAGCAAGGAAAGGGGCGACAATTGTCCAAAAAAAATGTTCTCTTAACCTGACTTCTGTAACTGTAACCTCTGTATACATCATCTTCATAATAACAATGAAAAACATTTTTTTAAGTTAGGTGGCCTTCCCAGTGCTACATTCTTGGGAATCTGTGGCTTAGACTCTTTCTATTCCATCAAGTGGCCTTATTCTGCCTTGTACATGTAAAGTATTATGTATTGCATACTTAAAAACAAATTCCATAAGAGTTGGGCCAACCAACTAAGCAAACAGGGGAAGCTGGCTAACTTTCACTCATGTAGTCCCATGCCTACACAGAGTTCAAACACTGCAACTGGTGTGCTAAGGGCTCTTACCTTCTTCCCTAGGTTTTACCAGTTCCACATAGGCTCAATGAGGAAAGGGTCTCCTAGATCTTCACATTTCTGGTTGGTGAGTCTTCAGACCTGACCTGCAGGCTCAGGTCAGAAGGTAACCTCATGTTCAGGTCTTAAAGAGCTTTCCTCATTCTCATCTGGAATCCTCTACAGAGGAAAATTCTAGAATGTTTCATTAATAAGTTACCTTGACAACGCCACAATGTAGGATATAGACATGATAGCACCTGCAAATGGAATGTGAGCAACACAATTTAGATGAGAGAACTAGCTCTCACTTATTGAAAGGCAGATTCCACATTCACTTTTTCTTTTGGTCACCACTGACTCTCAATCATTTTTGTATTCATAAATATAGAAAATTGTTGTGGGCCGAGTAACGCCATGTCTAATAACTTTCTGCTGAGACAAGGCAAGAGGCAGGGCGCAAGACTTGATGACCATTGGTTACAAATGTGTTATTGTTGATCACTCTCTGCTGGGACCTAGAGTGAGGGGATATTAGCTGGAGGGACTTCCTGGGGGGGGGGGCGTATTGGAGAGAGAGATTTGATTTTCCTGCCTTGATGAAGCTGCGTGGCGTCTCTGTGCTCTGGGGAAGGAAGGCTGAGTGCGGGAGGACAGTGGGCCCTCTCCTCTTGTGGCTCGGCCTGGTCGGGCGTGTTTTTCCCCATCCCTCCTACTAGTTTAGAGGGACTGGGGACGAAGGACCCTGACAGAAAATAACAGTTTCTTTCTTCAAAGAATGCCAAAACTACTAGTTAAAATATGGCCTAGGAAAGATCCATGGCTTTCATTTAAAAAAAAAAAACTTTCTACTATTGCCTCAGATGACTAAGAGTTTACAGCAAAGTCTTAGGGAAAGTTTTTAGAGGATTTTGTTTTAGGGTACTCTTGCCTTGGTTTCATTTGTATACTCATTCATCAAATAGTAGAGCATTTATTTTGTACTAGATATTGTTCCAAACCCTTCAGTAGGGCAAATAAACTGACAATAATTAGGAACTGGTGGCTCAATCTGTCATTTCAAGCTACATGAGAGGTTGAAATTAGAAGGATCACTGTGCCAGCAAGACATCAGAAAAGATGGTGACACTCTCTCCGCAGAGTGAAAATTAGATGTAGTGCACACATCTGTCACACCAGTTGTGATAAGAAGCTTAGAGTAGGTGGGTTACTACTCAAGCACATACCCAACTGGGAAGAGCAAACATACCTAAAAATTACCAGTGAGAAATAAGGCTAGAGGCATGGCTCAACTGGATTTCACTAAGATAACAAATGTAACACCTTAAGTTCAAACTCACACTACAAAACAAAAAAACAAAAGAAAAATCAAAAGCCTGACAAGGTCCTTTTTCATCTTGATGGTTACAGCTTGATGAGGAAAGCATTAAGTAATTGCAAAGAATAAGCATATAGACTAGAAGAGGAAGTTGGGAGTAGGCAAAGCCTTCAATACTAACAGAACTTGAATAAAAATGGGGTATAATCAGAGCAGTGGAATCCATGGGGAAAAGATGGGAAATGAACATGATGAGGGGTGTGTGACGATAAAAATATATTACATATACTACATTTATATGTATGGAGATAGTGAAACCTATCAAATTGAAGGAAGAGAGAAGGGATAAGGGAATGTAGCAGAGCATGAACTTGCTCTAAATACTATATATATATATATGTATATATATGTGTGTGTACATATATATACATATAGAGAGAGAATTTTCACATGAAACCCTGTTGTACTATTTTTTACTGAATACTAAACAAAAAAATAAATGGGGATAACATTTAAAAGGAATGATTTCAATGGAAACCCTTTTATAAACTACAAGGTTTTAAATATTATCTACCATTTCTAGGGGATATCCGTATTTCAGAATATATTCACATCCTAGAGAAGAAATGTACTGTGGTCCATGAATTAGGATAGATGGAGCAATACAGAATTAGGGAGTCAGCTTGCTTGGATACCAGTCCAACCTCTACTACATAATAGCTGTATGAAATATATAAAACCTCTTTGTGGCCACCTCTTGATTTATAAAACTAGTAACAATCATAGTTATACTGGGTACATAATGAGTTAATACATACTGTGGCAGCCATTGATAGTAGCCTAACTCATGTCCATTCTCCCTCTTGCCTTACCCAACAGCATCCCAATTTTGTTTTAGGTGGTAATGTGCCCATTCAACAAAACTTCATCTGCTAGGAATTAAGAGTGGGCATATAGCACAGTTCTGGTCAGTTGAGATATAAGCAGAAAGCTAGCGGCTGAGGTCTTGAGAAAAGTTCTTTTCCTGATTGAAAGAAGTCTCAGCTGACAGCAATCTTGTTCTCTTTGTGCTTTCCCTACTTTGCCTGGAAATAAGATGCAATGCCTAGAGGAGCAGCATGCATCTTTCAAGCAGTAGAAAGTATGTTTCAGGGCCAGGAATTTGGCCTAGTGGTAAGAGTACTTGCCTAGCATGCACAAAGACCTGGGTTCGAT
Source organism: Megascapheus bottae (assembly GCF_031878675.1). Taxonomy (NCBI): domain Eukaryota; kingdom Metazoa; phylum Chordata; class Mammalia; order Rodentia; family Geomyidae; genus Megascapheus; species Megascapheus bottae. Next base: position 6,719,859 of record NC_143547.1, on the reverse strand, counting down.
TCCTCAGTACTACATACATAGAAAAAGCCGTAAGTGGTGCTGTGGCTCAAATGGTAGAGTGCTAACCTCAAGGAAAGCCCAGGCCCTGAGTTCAAGCCCCAGGACTGGAAAAAAAAAAGTCAGAATAACACAGGATGAAGGGAGGACAAGACTGAGATGTGGATGACAGGATGAAGCTGTTTTCTTTTTCTTGGCATCCTACTATGTAGGATAAAGAAAAAACTATGTTACTCTTCTGCTATGACAGTTTTTTAGGTGCATGTAGCCAAATACATTCTGTGACCAATGTTTGTAAACTGTAGTGCTTTGGGAGGGGGTACCTGTGACACAGGATTCAATAAATATTGTTATTATCATTATTAATATATTGAGCCAGCACTCTGCTAGTTAACCAGGTGACTAGCAAATATTCCCTTAACTTCTTTATAATAGAATCTCAATTTTCCTTTATTGAATCAACTCTCTCAGAGACATGGCTAAGCAGAATGGTTGAGCATGTATAAGGCCCTGAATTCAAGCCAAGGTACCCAATAATCATCCCAAAGAGAAACGTAACTAAAAAAGAAGAAGAAAAGAAAACCATCCCTCTTCCAGTTCTCAGGTGTGTTTTTAAATGGCATAGAGACCAACCACTACTCTGTATGAGTCCTGATTAATTTAAACCAACTAGCACAACCTTCTCCTCAAGCAACAGTGATTGCTCAGATAAATAGGGAGGTACCTTACTTAGCCTAAGTGGTAACGAATCAGTACATCCTCTTCCCTTGGAAAAAGTGTTCAGATGTGAGCACATACATAAAAACAGGCAAAATGAAGGCTTCTGGAGAGAGTGTTGCTACACAGACTTCATGAATCACCCCCCAAGAATGGTCCTCTGAGTCAGGCTGTCACCATGATGAAGCCTGTCTAGAGGGTAAAATTGATACATGAAAAATGATTGAACAAAAGAAAATCAGAGAAATGAAGTTGAATAATAAATCTCTAGGTTAAAACTTAACATGTGGTAACTAGTTTGGGTGGGTTCTTCTGTCATGTACAACTACACAAAGGGAAAAATTTCAAACTCTGATCTAGTGTATCTACTTTAAAAAATCTATGGTTAAGATGGACACCGGTGACTCACAACTGTAATTCTATTCAGGAGGCTGAGACCTGAAGATTATAGTTCAAAGACAGTCTGGGCAAGAAAACCTATGACAGCTTCATCTCCAACAAATTATCCCCCCAAAAAGCTGTAAAGGGGCTGAAGTAGTAGAGCACTAGCCCTGAGCAAAAAGAGCTCAGGGATAGTGCCCAAGCCCTGAGTTCAAGCCTGAGAACTGGTTTAAAAAGTAAAAAACTACATTCGAGCGCAATATAAATCCTTACCCAAATCATTCTTCCAAAACAAAAAATAGCAATAGAAACCACAATCAACTTGCAATTTTGTGTATTCATTCAAATTTCTCTTTCTTTTGACAAAGTCAGCTGGTTCAGTGTTTTATTTTTGTTTTTAGTAAATATGCCCATGAGAACTCCATGAAGGACAGACACGCATGTAAGTTTTAGAATGAATACTGGGCCCAGAGGCAGATTATGGAAATCTATGACTAATAGTGAAATAATATTCAGACAGTTGTCATGGTAGCCTGCTCATTCTGTACAAAATAGAATCCACTGTAACAGTAGTTAGCAGAGGGAAAATGCTAGTACTAATTGGTTTGGGTTTTATTATTGTACATATCCCTTCAGACCACCCCATTTATATAAAAAGATCTCAAATATTTAAAATTATTAATAAAAATATGTATGAGGCTTTAGTTTAACACCCGCACCACTCTTGAAATCTCTCCATCAAACTACAGACAATAGTCCAGAGGAGGGTTTGATTGTGTACATAGTTGAATTCATCCAGACACCTAAATGAAACAGTGTTATGGACACAGAGGCAGTTGCCCTTTTCATTGACTGTTCTCAGATGTTGCTGTCAAAGTAATGTGCCAACCCAGGCAAGAAATCCCATGAGACTCTTATCTCCAATTAACCACCAAAAAGCTAGAAATGGAGCTTTGGCCCAAGTGGTCCAGCACTAACTTTTTTGTTGTTTTGTTTTGTTTTTGGCCAGTCCTGGACCTTGAACTCTCAGGGCCTGAGCTCTATCCCTGGGCTTTTCTCAAGGCTAGTGGTCTACTGCTTAAGCACTCTACCACTAGGCCAAACTCCCAGCCCCTCCAGAACTAGTATTGAGCAGAAAAAGCTAAGGGATAGCACCCAGGCCTTAAATTCAAGCCCCAATACTGGCATAAAACAAAGGAAAAAACCCCTAAGCAGTAGCAAATTTGTTCTGTGCTCAGAAGAATGACTAGAAACTAAGAATATTTCAAGACAGAGGGTGACAAAGTATTCTGGGCAAATCTATTTCTCTCTAGAATGGCTGCTTGTATAAAATTCCATCTCATTCAATGTAATTGTGGATGATTTCAAAGATTATATAGACAGATGGTCTCGAGAGTAGCACCACATAGTGGCTTTCTTCATTATTATTCAGGCTTTGGTACATTAATCACACTCTCTCCTTTTCTATCTGCCTTCTTCTCTTTGAGTTTCTTCCTTAAGAGAGGCAGGGCCGATTAAAATCCAGTATAATCAGACATTAGGCAAAGGACATCAAGCCATTATCTTCCATTAACATCTTAGAACAAATTACTCCTTTAATGTTCTTCAAACTTCTTGAAATGGGACATCATGAACTTAAAAACAAAAATTTCCACATCACTAAACACTGGGATACTAGATATACTACAACATAAATTGGGATGCAGAACAATCCTTCAGCTGCTGGTCAGCAGATTAAAAAATATTAATCAAAGCTGGGCACGGTGGCTCATGCCTGTAATCCCCTTTATGTTAAAAGCTCTGGAGAAACTAGGAATCCATGGAACATTCCTCAATATAATAAAGGCTGTGTATGACAAACCCACTGCTAGTATTACACTTAATGGTGAAAAGCTAAAGCCATTGCCTCTAAAATCAGGAACAAGACAAGGATGCCCACTCTCTCCACTCCTCTTTAACATAGTATTAGAATTCCTAGCCAGTGCAATAAGGCAAGAAGCAAGCATAAAGGGGATCCAAGTAGGGAAAGAGGAAGTAAAACTAGCCCTCTTTGCAGATGACATGATTCTGTATTTAAAGAATCCTATAGACTCTACTCCCAAGCTCCTTGAGCTGATTCAAAACTTTGGAAGGGTAGCAGGCTATAAAATTAACCCTCAAAAATTAACTGCCTTCCTCTACGCCAACAGTGAGAAGAACGAGGCAATAATCAGGAAAGCAACTCCTTTCACAATAGCCTCAAAGAAAATAAAGTACCTAGGAATTAGCTTAACTAAGAATGTAAAGGACTTTTTTGATGAAAACTTTAAAACCCTAAAAAAGGAAATTAAAGCAGAACTAAGGAAATGGAAAAACCTCCCATGCTCCTGGATTGGAAGAATCAACATTGTGAAAATGACAATCTTGCCAAGGGCTATCTACAAATTCAACGCAATACCCATCAATATCCCAATGGCATTCTTTAAAGAAATAGAAGAGGCAATCCAAAATTTCATATGGAATAATAAAAGACCCCGTATAGCAAAAACACTTCTTAGCAGAAAGAACAGCGCCGGAGGAATTTCAATTCCAAACTTTACACTATTACAGAGCTATAATTATCAAAACAGCTTGGTACTGGCACAAGAACAGGCCTGAAGACCAATGGAATAGAACTGAGGACCCAGATATTAAACCACAGACCTATAGCCACCTAATCTTCGACAAGGGAGCCAAAAATATAGAATGGAAAAAAGACAGCCTCTTCAACAAGTTGTGTTGGCAGAACTGGTTAAGCACCTGCAGAAAACTAAAGTTGGATCCTTCTTTGTCACCCTGCACTAGAATTAACTCCAAATGGATCAAAGACCTGGAGGTAAAAGCTGACACACTGAAAACTTTACAAGAAGGAATAGGAGATACACTAGGCCTCCTTGGCACAGGTCGAAACTTTCTAGGACCAAGAATCACAGCAAATAAGAGAAAGGCTGGATAAGTGGGACTGCATTAAACTGCGGAGCTTTTGTATGGCAAAGGACATAGCTAGTAAATTAATTAGGAAGCCTACAGAATGGGAGAAGATCTTCACCAACTAAACAACGGACAAAGGCCTCATATCTAAAATATATCAACAACTCAAAAAATTGAATCACTCCAAAACTAATCTCCAAAGTAACAACCATCCCATTAAAAAATGGGCCAAAGACTTAAAGAGAGTCTTCTTGAAGAAGAAACAAAAATGGCCTATAGACACATGAAGAAATGCTCAACCTCTCTGGTCATAAAAGAAATGCAAATCAAAACAACTCTAAGATTCCACCTCACTCCAGTTAGAATGGCCAGGATCAGGAAAACGAATAACAACAGATGCTGGAGGGGATGTGGCCAGGAGGGATCACTACTACACTGTTGGTGGGAGTGCAAACTCGTTCAACCACTATGGAGAGCAGTATGGCAGTGCCTCAAAAGACTAAAATAGAGCTCCCCTATGACCCAGCAATTCCAGTACTTGGCATTTACCCAACCATCCAGAAACTAGGGCATACTAAATCCACTACCACAACAATGTTCATTGCAGCTTTATTCACCATAGCAAAAATATGGAACCAATCTAGATGTCCCTCAGTTGATGAGTGGATCAACAAGTTGCGGTATTTGTACACAATGGAATTCTATGCTGCTGTCAGAAAAAACGACATCGCCCCATTTGTTAGGAAATGGAAAGTCTTAGAAAAAATCATATTAAGTGAAGTAAGACAGACTCAAAGGAACTTAGGCTCAATGGTTTCCCTCATTTGTCATAATCAGTAGAAACCTTGGGCTCTACTAGCAGAGATCTGCAGTAGAGCAAAACCTTGATACATAAGGCCATCTAGTATGAAGCTAATTGAAAAGACCTCCAGGATATTGAAACAAAAGCCATATAATGAATGATTGTTGTCCTTAATGTGCTATGTAATCTCTCATCTCTTTTGCTGTCCCTTGGTTATCTCATATTGTTACAGTATCTCACTTTGTTATCTGATATATTGGATTTATTTGTATTTGGTTATTTGAAATTGGATAGGGAAGGGGGAAACCAAGAAGGGGGAGGGGAGGGTAATGGGGACCAAGACATGTAAAAGGGTATCAATATATGGGAATTAATGCACCTTCTATCTGGCAAATATCATGTAACCCTTTTATTAATTACAATAAAAAATATAAAAAAATTATTAATCAAAGCTGGGCATGGTGGCTCATGCCTGTAATCCTAGCTACTCAGGAGGCTGAGAACTAAGGATCACAGTTCAAAGCCAGCCCAGGCACTAAAGTCCATGAGACTCTCATCTCCAATTAACCACTAGAAAACCAGAAGTGGCGCTGTGGCTCAAGGGATAGGGTGGTAGCCTTGAACTAAAGAGTTCAGGGACAATACCCAGGCCATGGGGTAGTGCAGTAGCCTTGAGCTGAAGAGCTCAGGGACAGCATGCAGGCCCAGAGTCCAAGCCCCACGACCAACCCCCCCCCAGGGGAAAAAAAACCATGATATGGAAAATAGCTAGCTACAGGTAAGAAATGTAGAAACATTAATTTGATAGAATTCGTATTTTTCCTCCCTTAAATGGAACTCCTGTTTAACAATGAAAGTTAACATCAAGGTTTTTATTTTTCACATGTAACAAAGAATCTGAAGTAGGAAATTTGTTATTGTGACTAAACTATGTAGTTTTTTTCTTCGTAATTGTCACAATAAAATTTCATAATGGGCCAGGCACCCATAGCTTGCACCTGTAATCTAAGCTACTCAAAGGGCTGAGATCTGAGGACTGCATTTTGAAGCCAGCTCAGAAAGGAAAGCCCATGAGACTATGATTTCCAATTTACCATTGAAGAGCGGAAGTAGAGCTGTATCTCAAGTGGTAGAAAGCTATCCTTGATCAAACAAGGCCCGGGACAGTGCTCAGGCCCTGAGTTCATGCCCCATGACTGGCACAAACCTAGAAACTCACATTACATAATGGTCACAAAATGTTTCTTCTACCTCTAGTACCACATGGGAAAAATATGGTAAAGGACTAAAGTCAAAATGGAGCAATCAAACACTCCTTTACTAGAAGTGCTTTTAGAAACCCACATTTATATACTGCTATTCAGAAATGTCTTCTAGCTACAAGGGGCCTAGGAAATCAAGCTGCTTTAGTGAGACACATTGCAAATTCAAACAAAATCAGGAAGCATAGTGCAGAGGTTAAACATATCGGAGCCAGACTGTCTGGGTTTAAAACCTTGTTCGTTTTTAGTTTGCTTTATGACTTAGGTTACCTTATAATTTTCCCACCTATAAGCTATGGATAATACCACTGTCTTTCCCACAGGATGTCTGTGAGGATTAAATGAGTTAGTATAAGAACTTAGTACAGTCTCTAATATATAGCAAACCTATGTTCTATTGTTATTAACAAGGGAAAGAAGACGTGTATTTGCCATACATACGAGCAGTATCTGACACAAATGTGTTGCAGTCTCGTAACTGTACTTGACCTGGATACTGTGCCACATGTGAACAAACACCCTGCTCTGAGAACTGCTTTGAAACTAAAATCCTATCTCATCACAAATAGCCATGACCATTAACCTTATACCTTTTTTTTCCCCTTAAGGCTAGCACTCTGCCCCTTGAGCAACAGAGCCACTTCCAGCTTTTTCTGTGCCTGTGGTACCAAAGAATCAAATTCAGGGCTTCATGCATTCGAGGCAAGTACTCTACCACCAGGCTCTGCTCCCAGCCCTTTTGGGGTGTGGGTCGTGGGACTTGAACTTTAGGCCTGGGCATTGTCTCTGAGCTCTTCGACTCAAGGCTACCACCCTACCCCTTAAGCCACAACGCCACTTAGAGTTTTCTGGTGGTTAACTGGAGATGAGCCACATGGACTTTTTAGTGCCAAAGCTGGCTTTGAACTGTGATCCTCAGATCTCAGCCTCCTGAGAAGATAGGATTACTTATGCCCATTTCTTTCTTTTTTGCATATATTTTTTATTGTAATTAATAGAAGGGTTACATTATATTCAGATAGAAGGTGCATTACTTCCCACTTATGCCCATTTCTGAGGAATGCAAAATAAGCAAACTTTCAAGTGTTTGAGCCAGGGAACCAATGTCAGTCACTGTGCAATTTTAGACATAGATTGTCTGGACACTTTCTCTTACAAGTTTCAGTAAATCCATTCCAGGTGCCTTCAGCAAACTGACGAAACTACCTCCATTTTTCATCTGTCTTTCCTAGACTAACAGGACCCTCAGTCTTGAAAGAGGCCTTGAGAGGAATATTTCAGGGGACACAGGAAACTAGATACTCAAAAACCTTGACATTATTACTCAGCATACCTCTAACTACTATGGTGGAAAAAGTCACACGACAGATAACTGCCTTCATTTTTCTACCTGGAAAATAGGAACTTTTAGCACCACAGGAGAAAAGGTGGGGTGTGACCAGTCGAATCCTTGTATTTCACAGGGGAGAAGCTGAGGCTTGGACTGTGACCTGGTGGCCAAAGAATACACAGCTGATGAGTAGTCACCCACATTAGTGCTCAGTCCACCCACCTGTTTCCTCCAGGACCCTGCTCAGAAAAACACAAGTAGACGGAACAGACTTGCTTTTCTTCAAGCAGTGCCATTTATCTGTTGTCTGGCTGAGAAGATGCCAGAGACTGCTCCCTGAGGTCAAGTCAGCCTGGGTGCCTAAAGATGTTCACTCCAAATGGTTTTACTCGGTTTTCAACTTAAGGGGGATGATGAATGCTAGGATGGCAACCAAGATCCATCCAGAAGTCCTGGAGAAAGCAAAATGATAGTGACAGTGAAAAGCAAGCCCAGATCATTTCGGTGAGAGTCCACGCAAGCAAGCACAGGCGGGGTTAATTGTCCATCTATGCAGTTACTGAGGGCCAGTGGTGGACTTAACCCTCACAGCTTTCATATCTGTCGTTTGGAATTCGCACTGCCCTGTGACCGTAGGGCCTGGGACCTTCGAGATCCATGGCCTGTGCTGCTCCTCCAATAGCTGCCATAGGGAAATGGTGGTCACCTTGGGCGCCCCACGCTCACTGGCGCCTTGGACAAGCAAGTCACCGGAGGAGCCGAGGCCTGGGCCCTCCGCCGCCTTCCCACGTGGGCCACACAGCCGCCCACCCTGTTGACGCCCGCCCTCCCCACCCGTCCCGGCCCTTCGGGAACCTTCCACCCCCCTCCCAGGACTCAGCCCTCCCAGCCCCAAGCCAGGCGGGCCTTCCCGGGACCTCCTCACCTCGGACGCCCCACACCGGTGGAGCCCAGGCCCCGCCTCACTTCGCTCCTGGGCAAAACGCAAAGCTCTGGTCCCGGGGAGCCGGGGAAGCTTCCAGAAGGAGCTGGGTTCCCGCAGGACACTCCTCTGCCCTTCCCTGCCAGGGCTGCGTTTGGGGAGGGAGCAGGAGGGGACCTGGAGGGTGAGCTGGGGGCTGAGCCAGCCCTGCTTACAGGCCCTGCAGGTGACTCTTGAGGAGCAGCCCCTCTAGGTCGCAAAAGCTTGGGTTCGGAATTCTCTGGCGAATTTGGCGCCTAAGAGGCGGGAAGGGGCGGGGCTAAGGCGGGCCGAGAGCGTGCAGCGCTTCGGAGGAGAGCGGAGTGTGAGGTAACTCTATAAGAACGCCGCCTGAGCCCTTTCCTCACATGAGGGTTCCATAGTGTAGTGGTTATCACGTCTGCTTTACACGCAGAAGGTCCTGGGTTCGAGCCCCAGTGGGACCATGACTACGGTAGTCATACTTTTATTCTTACCTAAAGAACGTACCGATTTACAGCATGTGTATCTTTCCTCTTTTTTGTTGATTTAAACATATTCGAACTTTTTTTTTCTCCTTTCCTTTCTTTTTTTTTAGTACAGGAGCTAAATGGCACCTTGTAACCCTTCAGATTGTAGCTACAGTTTCATCTCATTGACCAATGTCCCCAATATCTGAGACTGCCTTAGAAAATCCTGTAGCTCCTGGGGACACTTGCAATAGATCTTTTCCCGGAAAGCAGAAAAGACTGACTCCCCTAAACCTTAACCAAAAATGTATGAACCCAGCCAGCACCACTTTGACTGGGTTTGAATTATTAAAAATCGATTACAATTATAGTTATGATTGTCATTAAGGATTTCCTTAAACTCTAAAATACATAGCAGAAACAAAACAATCATTTCCTTTGTATTACAGTAGAATACAATCCAACAATTGCTGACTAAATGACCAAATTCCTGAACTTGTTTTGTTTGCTTTAAGGTGTTTTGTGTTTTTCTTTGTTGTTGTTTGTTTTTTTCTGTTTTTGCTTTACATCACAGCATTCCTAGGGAGTATTTTCTTTTCTTTTTTAGTATTGGCCTTACACATATTTGAGATGAGGAATGAAGGAAAGTTGTTGGAATCCAGAGGTAAATAAGAGTGTGACCAAGGCTGGAATTGTGGAAGCAAAGAATTAAAGGGGAAGGAGAAACATTTTCAATATGGTATTTTTAATATAATTATGCTTAGTCTGTGTATAAATGTACATCTTTTTCTAACAGAAGAATGTAATATATAACTTTTCAGATTAACAATCAAGTATATTCCTTTTTTTAGGGTTGTTACGGTCAGTTAGGGTTTGCTTTATTAGCTACAGGCGTTATAGAGTTGGGTAGGGTTGTTAGGGCAGTTAGGGCTGTTAGGGTTGTTAGAATTATGGTTGTTAAGCCTGTTCGAGTATATTCTTTTTTACACCATCTTAACTAGTAAATAATGCTACATATATTTACAATGACTGATGTAAACAGATCTCCAGGACATTTTCATCTTGCAAAAATGAAGATGTATCCTTCAATCTACCATTCTGTTTTCCTTCCTATCAGCTTTATTTTGAGTGTGTGTGTGTGTGTGTGTGTGTGTGTGTGTGTGTGTGTGTGTGTTCCAATACTGTATTTGAAACTCAGGGTTGGGCACTGTCCCTTAGCTTTTTTGCTCAAGCTTGTCACTCTACTACTTGAAACAGCACCACTTCCAGATTTTTGGTGATTAATTGGCAATAAGAGGTTCTAGGGTTTGTCTGCTCAGGCTGGCTTCGAACCTCCATCCTTCAGCATCCTGAGTAGCTGGCATTACAGGCATGAGCCCCTAGTATTACACATCATTTTGCATAGCTGCCCTTCCCACCACCAAGTTGAGTATTTTCCTCAGTGGAAAGGAAGGAACATGATGCTAGAGGGAAGACTGTGGCATGTCCATACAAATAAGAATGTTAGAGTTTATCTAGCAGGCAATTGTTCAAGGTGACCTTAGGAAAATGATGGCAGGGAAAGAAGCAAGGCCTGAGTCTTTAGATAATAGTTGTTTCCCTCCATTGTTCCCTTGCCTTTAAAGACAGAATAAGACCAATAATTCTCTTGCTAAACCGACTCAGCTGATGTTAGTGTCTTTGAGACTTCCTGTTGAGGCAAATAACTATATGGGCTAACATGATGAGGCTTAGACAAAGACCTAAGAACTAAACAGAATAAGATACTTAGTGAGTCCCGTGTTCAAGTTAATCCCCTGCTCCTGGGCCAGCTCTCCACTGAAGTCACACAGAGCTGCAGCCAAGGACAAGAGGAAAATGCCACCCCAGATACAAGGCTTCTTGTTATTACTTCTGTTTGGCTATGAAGGTATGTACAATTCAGCCACTGCCAATTTTTGCATATTTAATATCACAGTCTGATTCATAATATTGTTGATAAATAAAAAAGCAACTTGCACAACAATAAAAACCTACTCATGACTTGTTACTTAGTTTACATGTGTTATTAATAACCAATGTTTCATTTGAGTAGACATAATTTTTCTCAGAGACTTTTGGGTTGTATATAGATTCTTTGAAAATTCAAACTGTGCTTAAAATCCACAGAAAAAAGAAAGGATATGAGTGCAATGATTAGTGAGAAAGCATGATGCATTCTTGAACACTGTGAGAGTCAAAATAACAACTGATTGGAGAATTTCATCTTCCATTCTCGGTTATCACTGCTGATGAAGGATACCGCTGTTAATAATTCTGTTGGAGCTGGATGCTGGCGGCTCACACATGTAACCTTAGCTCCTCAGGAGGCTGACATCTGAGGATCAGCCAGGGCACAAAAGTCTGTGAGACTCTGATCTCCAATAAACTACCAGAAAAGGAAAGCTGGAAGTGGAGCTGTGCCTCACGTGGTAGAGCACTCGCTTTGAACAAAATAGGCGCAGGCCCTGAGTTGAAGCTTCAGGACTGGCACAAAAATAATTCTGTTGGAACAACAGATGTAAATGAGGACTATGCCAGGCAAAGCAGGGCAAGAGGTCACCCTATTTCAAATATGGATTAATGTAACTGGACACTGGAGTCTAAGAAAAAGCATAATCCTTTCCTTTCTCCCTTTCTCTTACCAACTGACTCAACAGTTCCTCTTTTCCCATTCATGTCTCATTGTCATTATTGTTATCACTTTAGGTCTACATTCTCTAAGTGAGTGAAAACTTGAGACGGTTGGCTTTTTGAATATGGCTTATGTCATGTTATTAACATGGTTTCTAGTTCATTTCACTTTGCTGAAAAAGATATTTCATTTTCCTTTAAGGCTGAGTAATACTCTAGGCTATGTAGTTAGAAATATATGTGTGTATCTATACAGTATTCTTTTTATTCATTTATCAATTGTTGGGCCCCTTGGATGGTTAGAATTATTATAATGAAATCACTTCATACTGTTATGGTTTGCTGATTAAAAATACATTTAAAAAAACAACAACAACAAAGCATAATCCAACTGAGTCCGGAACCCTAAAGAGTAAATATACACCATCATTTAAAAATTTCTAAGAAGAGCCGGGGTAGGTTATGCATCATGCACCTTTAAAAAAATCCTAGGTGAGGGGCCGGGAGTTTGGCCTAGTGGTTAAAGTGCTTGCCTAGCATGCATGAAGACCCGGGTTCGATTCCTCGGTACCATATACATAGAAAAAAGCCGGAAGTTGTGCTGAGGCTCAAGTGGTAGAGCTCTAGCCTTGAGAAATCCTCAGGCCCTAAGCTCAAGCCAGGACTGGCAAAAAAAATTCTAGGTTGAGCCAGGAATTGAGGGAAAAGCCCAAGGACAGTGCTCAGGCCCTGAGTTCAAGCCCCAGTACTGGCAAAAAAATATTCTAAGAATAGCCACAGTGGGAGATAAGTATGTAAATAAGGACACATGAAATTCAGATCTCTAAAATGTCACCAAATTACCTTTCTAATTATCTTAGTTTTAGGAAAACATAGTCTTTAATGCCTCTTTCAAGTCTGAAGTACCCATTTACTCAGAATTCCTTCTCTGGTTCATTTTAGACATTAGAAATGGGTTTGAAGGGCTGGGTTGGAGCTCAGCAAAGTACTTACCTAGCAAGCATGAGGCAGTATCGTAGAGACATGTTTTCTTGTCAGGCAGGGTGACTGCATGCTGGCAATCCCAGTACTTGAAAAGAAAAGGTCATGAGAAGATTGAGTAAGAGGGTACCCAGGGCTACGTATTGATACCTCATCAAAAAATACAGAACAGAAAGATTCATTTACTCATTTATCTTAGGTTCAAGAAGATATACTTGAGTATTCACAATAGAACAGTTATTTCTTAAATTAGCTTTAAGCAGTTGTACAAATAGGTTTCAATTTAGCGTATCAGTTGATGAAAATTAGAACTATGGCTCAAGTCCTAGAGTGCCAACCTTGAGCCAAAAAGCTAAGGGCAACACGTAGGCCCTGACTTCATGCTCCAGTACTAAGAGGAACATTTTGGAAGAACTTGACACTCAGGACAGGTCCTTGAGCCTAATAACCCTGATCCATGATCCCTGAATGAGACCAAGTCCCCTAACAGTGTCTCAGTGCATTTCGAATCTATATCTGTACATCTCATGGCTATCATTAACAGAAGACATGTGCTGAGAGGCATGAAGGACAGTATATTCTTTTTTTGCCAGTCCTGGGGCTTGACACGGGGCCTGGGCACTGTTCTTGAGCTTCTTTTGCTCAAGCCTCGTGCTTTACCACTTAAGCTACAGCACCACTTCAGGCTTTTTCTGTATATGTGTAAGCAAGGAATCAAACTCAGGGCTTCATGCATGCTAGACAAGCAGTCTACCACTAAGCCATGCTCCCAGCCCCTATTTACAAATCTTTATGTATGCTGAGACTTGATCAATTTATAATCCAGACACTAACACAATTGGGAACCTATATATGAAGGTTCTTTTGTTGGTTTTTGTTTTGTTTTCACTTTGTGCTGGTACTGGAGCTTGAACTCATATCCTGGGTACTGTCCCCGAGATATTTTTGCAGGTGGATGCTACATTTCAATGGAATTATAGGGCATGTGGTCTTTTGTCTCTTATTTAGCATAGGTCTTTCTGGCTCATCTGTGTTGAAGCATGAAGAATAACAGATTTATTCATGAATATGCCTGTTGCCTGAGATAATAACGTTTTTACACCAGAAGCAATCTTCTCTCTTCTTTCCAAGAGGGTGCTGGATTTCTCTGATGATTTACCCATGTTTCTCAAATAGATTTAGTTATCAAATAAATTAGATTATTATTCATACTTGCATGCCTTTCTGCTTCACTTCATTTCTTTTCCAGGGAAGGGAAGCTTCATATTTAATGATATCCCATCAAAGAGACTAAAATAGTCTTTTCTAGTCTCTACTGCACATTTTTCCTCTTGGACTTGTCAGGCTCAATGGAGAATCAGCCAGCCTTGAATTTTTTTGCTGTGGTAAGAAGAGTTTCCCAGTAGGGTGGCCTTTCTGGACAAGAGGACAGAATGAGCTCATAGTGCACAAGTCTAAGACAGGAGAGTGGCCGACATCTCATCTAACATGTGCAAGACACATGAAAGTAATCTAGTAAATAGGCAGAAGAGATAGGCAACCACAGAATTGAAATCTGTTTTCCCTTGCAAAGCTACTGGTTTTTTCTTTGTCTCCTTCCAACAAGGTTGTTTTCTGGTATGACAATAAATAGACCGGAGTAAAAAAAAAAAAGCTCTTGCTTTTGTTCTCTGACTTTTATGATGAAATCGTTTTGGGGAACTGCAGCCACCACGTTGCTGCTCCCTTGGTGACAGCCTTTCCTGTCAAAGCCTGCTGCTCCTTCTGTCTCTGCTCATTTCCTTAAGGAGCTGGCACCTCCCAGCCCCAGGCTGCCTGCACACAGATGCTTCCTAGGGAGGGGAAACTGAAAGGAAAATACGACCTACAAGAAATCCACCCAAATCTGAGGTAGCTCAGGCGTTAGCTCAGAACCCAGGCTTTCTTTCATGGCCTCTTCCTCCTCACGAGTACACAGTGGCTGAGTGCTGCCCACACCCGGCTCCAAGTCCCACCAATGGACACGGACAATTGGTTTGTTAAAAATAGGAAATGGAAGCCGGGTGCGGTGGCTCACACCTTTAATCCTAGCTACTCAGGAGGCTGAGATCTGAGGATCAAGGTTCAAAGCCATCCCTGGCACAAAAGGGCCTGAGACTCTTATCTACAGTTAACCTCTAGAAAAGGGGAAGTAGGGCTATGGCTCAAGGGGTAGGGTGGTAACCTTGAGCTGAAGAGCTCAGGGACGGAGCCCAGACCTAGTTCAAGACCCATGACCCCCCCCCCAAAAAAAAGGAAATGGAGCTTTAGTGCTAATGGGAAGAAATCAGAATTCTTTCCTCATGCATCGTGAAGTTCATAGTGGAAATCTCCTATGACAAAAGACAGATTAACAGGAGAAAAGCATTCAAGCCCATTAAGCAATTTAGAAATGGAGACCTGGTTGCTGGGCATGTAGCGAGGTGTCAGAACATGTATAAGGTTCTGGGTTCAATAGCAGTACTGAAACAAGACAAAAAATGAATGAAAGATTTATATACTCTGCACTTCCTATCTGCTTTGGTACATTAACGTATATCCAGGTATTCTATAATGAACAAATCATTACTTTTATCTTATTTGTTCCATTTTATTGTTTTTAGTTTCTTAGTGTCTGTGGATATTTGTTTCTGGCAGATAGGTGTTGGCTTAATTTCTTCCTGAAAGGGGCCGTGAACGTTGGTATCAAAATGATCACGTCACTGTTGCATGTAATACATGGTTGTGTTGAACTTTTTTCTTTTCTTGATTTCGTTTTCCCTCTTGTTCTTTTGATCAGCCACAGTTGGATTATCATCTACAGAGGTATGTAATAGGAAGAACGCTAGAATTTATGTGGATACTGCTTTGGAAGTTTTCTTAGCCACAATGATTATATACAGAACTACTGAACTTCATTTTTTGCTGCTTTAGGGTGAAACCTTGCCATGCTGAGAATCATATGATCAAATACTGAGTAATAAATACCCTAACAAACAAGGCACTATTTCCTTTCGTGTGTGCATGTTTTTGTTGTTGGGCTTGGACTCTGGGCCTGGCGGCTGTCTCTGAGCTCTTCAGCTCAAGGCTACTGCCCTATCCTTGAGCCACAGCGCCATTGCCTGTTTTCTCCTGGTCAAGTGGAGATGAGTCTCAAGGTCTTTAGTGCCCGGGCTGGCTTTGAACCAAGATCCTCAAATCTCAGCCTCCTGAGTAGCTATGATTACAGGTGTGAGCAACTGCACCCAATTCTTTCATTTTTTTATTGTGCCTGTCCTGATGCTTGAACACAGGCCTGAGCACTTTCCCTGAGCTTCTTTTGCTCAAAGTTAGTGCTGTAACACTTGAGCCATAGCACCGCTTCTGGTTTTCTGTTAACTACAGATGAGAGTCTCATGTATTTCCGGCCTGGGCTGAGTTTGAACCATAATCCTCAGGACTCAGCCTCCTGAGTAACTAGGATTACAGGTATAAATCACTGGTACTTGGCCTTCAAGACGATTTTAAAGGTACTTTTTCCCCCTGTTGCTAGCAATAGCATCTTTTATCTAAATAGTTAATGTTTGAATTTTTACCTTATTTTTTTCTGAGCTTCAAAAGATGTTAAAATGTGTTTAAATTTAATATGATCATTTGTGTGGCCAGTGTTTCATATGTGTGTGGGTATTCTTGCTGTATTTGTCCAATGTTTAAGATAGGGTGTCACTGTACAACCCAGGGGTATACAGCAACATGCAAGAATTATGGTAACATTTTAATGAAAGTAAGGGAAACCAGGTTTTTAAATCAGATGGTGCAATTCTGAATCCAGTGCCTTGAAAACTCAATCTCACATACAAAACAAACAAACAAAAGAAAAAAACTCCCAGGTGTGTGAAGTGCCCAGCCTTGCATCAGGGTTGTCAATCCCTAAGAATGTGACTATTGCCCTGGAAGCTTATCAGTTGTTGCCTCTGGTGGCAGACATTTATTTATTTCAAATCCAAGATGAGTGGCATTGTGTGTGTTCAGGCTGCAATAACAAGTCTACCATCAGAACAAAGCAATCGTGAATGATGGGTAAGGAGTGGGTACGACTTTTGAAAACAAGCTTTCTAGTGGAGTTGACCAGTTGTCTGTGCTGTGACTGCTCCAACTTTCTACCCCTCTGGCTGTCTGCAGGATGAAAGTGAGGGCCCTTGGGACCAAAAGCCATGCAAGTGTGATTGCCAAGCAGGATCCAATGCTCTGTGGTCTGCAGGCGCCATCTCCTTAGACTGCATTCCAGGTGAGTGGCCCCAACCTTGGGACATGAAGTCAAAAATGTCCTTTATTGAGCCCTGTTCAACCTGGCTGTGTGAATTCTATAAATGACTGGTTCTGGCCTTCCAACAGCTAGTCTCGCATTTCATACTGGCCACTGCTCCAGCCAACTGTACCAATGCCATTGTTCAAAACCAGCTTCTTGGATCTCTACCAGGTCTAGCTAAGGTGTTTACATGGGGCTCTGTAGTCAAGGAACTGAGAGTGTACCAATCACTGAAAATAAGTCAATGACAGGCAGTATGGAGCTTTGAGAAGGGTATGGGCTTCAGGGCCAGAAAACCTGGAGCTGGTATTCCAGATGGATCACTTCTGGAAGGCTGCTTGGTTCTTTTTCTGCTCAGTGAAGGGATAGAACTGTGCCTGGATCCCATTGCACATCACACAGCCCCGTGCTTCTCCCACACAAGCTGTAGCAGCCCAAGCCAAGCAGGTCTCAGCCTAAGCAAGGGGCTGAAGGGCCAGCTCTGAGCTCCGGGCCCTCCCTTTTCCTATCATGGAGTCACCTGCACTGGATAATTAAGTAAAGTACAACCACCTGCCCAGGAGAGACTTACCTGCGTGAAAAAATACACCGCAGTTATGTGAATGCTTCAAAATTTACAGGACAACCTTTTCACAGAAAAATGTAATCTATCCTGATCAATAAGAATATCTTCCTCCAAGACTGTTGCCAGAAATCTTTGCCTGTAAAGGACCAAACAGTAAATAGTTTGGGCTTTGTGGATCAAATGATCTATGTCCCAGCTATGTCATCGTAGCTTGGAAACAGCCTTACACAGTATCTAAATAGAAAAAGATGGCTGCTAGCTTGGAAACAGCCTTACACAGTATCTAAATAGAAAAAGATGGCTGCGTTCCAATAAAATGTCATCATAAAACAGATGGAAAAGCCAGGCCTGGCGGTGTAGTTCTTGAAGTCATTGTCATCTCTATACTTTGGACGCCGAGGTAGAAGATCTAATGGAGGAGGCCTGCTGGTACTACACAAAGACATTCATCAATCAATGAATTACTAACTAAGCGGAGGTTCTAGTAGTAGAGTTCAAACCCCACCATGGTCAATAAATAAATAAAATAGTAAAGAAATGAATGCATCCATCGTTCTGAAACAAATTTTAAAAACAGAAAATAAAACAGAAAGTAAGCCAAGTAGTTTGGTGACTCGTGCTCTATTAGAAGGAATAAATGAGATATGAGATTTCACAATAGCTGGTGCCTCGTGGTAGCTGACTTAGAGTTAAGGCAGAGTTTCAGACATATGGATTACTTCAGCAAAGGAACAGTAAGGCCTGAATGAGGGAAGCGGGAAGGCCTTTTTTGACTTCAGAGGGTTTTTCCTATATATTTCACTAGGTTCCGTGACATTGGCTCAGGCAGCCATTCAAGTGTTGCTGTCTTTGGCCTCATCAATCCTGAAGGACTCTCTTTTGAAATGTATCTATAAATTGCTTTCAACATGCGCCTAGCACATGTGCCTGGCACTGACAAGTCAGAAATAAAGGACTCAGCTCCACCATGGAGACATTTACCACTCAGGAGAAATACATGTTTTTACACAAAAGACATAAGGCATACTGAAATGCCACCTGAAAGAAGTTCTGAGAAGGAAGTGAACAGAGATTATTTAGGTAGGTTGGCTTCACTAATATGAACAGCTATGATGACAAGAGGGTCTTCATCTCAGAGGGATGTGGAAACCACCCTCGTCCTCCAAGCAATCTCGCCTTACTCACTTGCCATGGACTTAAATTTCTAAAATTAGAAACTATTTTCCCCTTAAGTAGTATTCTCTTCCCATTGTTTTTGTTGTTGTTGTTGTTGTTGTCTGGTTCTGGTTTTGCTACCAACTCAAATATTTTCTGGAAGGAATAAAAAAAAAGACAACCTTGCTAAGGGGTTGATTTATTATATTACTTTTTTTTGTCATCTGTGAGGCTTGAACTCTGGGCCTGGGCACTGTTTCTGAGCAGTTCAGCTCAAGGCTACTTCCCTATCCCTTAAGCCACAGCACCACTTCTGGTTTTTTGGTAGTTACTTGGAGGTAAGAGTTTCATGGACTTTCATGCGTAGGCTGGCTTTGAACCTTGATCCTCAGATGTCAGACTCCTGAGTAGCTAGGATTATAGGTGTGAGCCACCTCACCCAGCTTATTACTTGGTTTTTTAATCTATGAGATGATTCAGAGAGGCCGAACTTGCCAGAAGCTTCCAGAAGTTATCTGTCCATTCAGGGACTGAGATTTTCATCAGAATGTCAAACATACAGCTTATCTTTTCTGGATCTGCAGCTTGGGTGATGGCATCAGAGTCTGCTGTGATTGTGGAGACCCTAGAAAATCAGCACAGTGTATGGGGGTGGGTACTCAGAGGTGGCAGCAAAGCCTTCAAGCACACACTTGTTAATGCCCAGTGGCCACATCCATAGAACAGAAGGTGAGGTGCATTATAGCTACCTAAGCTTTGGCTAAAGCAATTAAAGATACTAATACTGTCATTTCCACAGTTGAGCCATGATTAGCCTGGCCCTCTGACAGCAGGTCATAGGGTGGGAGGGAATTTAAAGGTGTAAGAAATACAATGGTTTGTTAATGCTTAATTTTGATTTGATGCTGTTTTACATTCAAGTGTTTAATCTGTTCTTTTATAGATTTATTCTATAAGCTTTATTTTTCTATATTCTACTATATTGCCATACATCTTCAAGTCTGATATGCATTATAATATTCAAACTATGGAATCTCTTGTCAAGAAGGACTTTGAATATTCCTTGTGTCTTTAGGTTAACTTTCTGTGGTACAGGATACCAAACTCACAGCTTCATACAGGCTAGGCAAGTGTTGTATCATTGAGTGACCCCCCCCAGCCCTTAACTTTCCTTCTAAGTATGCTTGGCCCACATGCCAACAAAAAGTAGTGACTGATTAAAAGGATCTAATACGTTAAGTAAAGATAGCTTGGATCAGTAAAACATAAATTTACCAATACCCTTTTGGTTACCAAGAGCCACGTGAATCACAAAAGAGGTTAATTTCCCTGAAGAGTGAAATGAATATGGAAATTCTAAGTGCATGGGCAGAAACTTGGGAAAGATCATATGGGTCTGACAAGGATCCCCTCATGCCTTTGGCAATATTTCTCTACAGCTCTCTAGCTTATATTCATTTGATAGTTATAGTTGTGTTGCAAAGGGATATAGGGAACTTATTCTCCCATATTGGCCTTTCGATTTGCTGCCTCTGCCATTTTCTTTACTACTTGCTCCTAGAGGTTATCCAAAATGTGGGGGCCCTGTCTATTTGATCATCCATCCATTCAGTATCTGTTGAGTGCTTAGCGTGTAGCTCAGAGTATAGGGAATGAGCAAGAAAGACCAGAGTGACAAGCACTTCCTTTAAAGAAAAAGTCATATTCCACAGGGGCACAGGATGCCTTGGAGGCAAGGGAAGTGTCGCGATCTGAAGTGTCCAGCTGGCTAGTGGAAGGAGCAGGAAGGGGACAGAAATCAGCCTCCAGGCCCCTGGGATAGATCTGAAGGGAGCTTAGGCGTAAAGATAGAGAGGAAGAAGAGCCAGGAAATGCCACATTTTCTATTATGGCATTTTCTATTCTATTTTCTAAGTGCTATTTATTTCGTGGCACACAGTGCATGAGAAATACCACATTTCCTATTCTTCCAAGTTAAAATAAATCCAGTTTCAGTGCTGTGTCATTTTGGACCTGTGAAGTATGTAAAGGCTAGCTTCCCCCACCCCAGGCCTGGGGCTTGAACTCAGGGACTGAGCACTGTTTGGACTTTCTCAAGGCTAGAGCTCTACCACTTGAGCCACAGCACCACTTCTGGCTTTTTCTATGTATATGGTACTGAGGAATCAAACCCAGGTCTTTGTGCATGCTAAGCAAGCCCTCTACCACTAGGCCAAACTCCCAGCCCAAAGCATGCCTTTTGAAGTCCCCATCTCTTCTCTTTGGGTGGGTGGTGTGAAAGCTCCATAAGGGCCGCTTGGGGATGTGGGCTTGTGGGAGGTCATTTCTGGAGAGTTCCAAGATGGTTTTTTGAGGGTATCCAGTGTGTCTTCTGACTTAGCTGGAGCTGTCACCTGGACAGTCAGTGAATTCCTCTTTAAGCTTACATCATTTCAAGTCCATAAGCTGCTTTTAGCAGCTGGAGTCTGCAATTTGTGGCTTGGAGGTATCAGTGCCTTCAACCCAGAGCCGTGGACAGGAGGATGGATGACAACGAGTTCAGGTGTGGACATTTGGGACACCAAGCTTCTCTGAGTCACCCAGGTGGAAATATGCATCTGGAAACTCTTCTGGGAGTCCTGGGCTGAAGCTTGGGGACCGGGAGGCAGGCCTAGTTTCAAAGAGAGATGGTCATGTGCCCTGGAGATTGTGTGCAGGATCCACATCTGGACAAACATGTCCAGAATACAAACTGAACATGGAATTCCGAGCTACTACACAAGTAGTCCCAGGATTCCAAGAATACTGCCATTGTCCAACACTGCTAAGGGACGGGAGCCAACTCCTTAGCTTTAGATGGACTGATTGGGGGAAAATATGCCCAGAGTGTTTTGAGGGGACACCAAAGAAAGAGTAAAATGCCACAGATAGGGGATCAGGAGGGAGAGGTGGTGCTAAGGCTCTTCCTCTCTTTCTGCCTTCTCCCTCACAATTGGCCTCCCAGGTAGCCAGCATTGCAGCCATTTGCTACCATACAGGATAAAATTCGAGTGTGTGAATGTACCTTGTTTTTTCTTCCTAGAATGCCCATATCACAAACCCCTGGGTTTCGAGTCAGGGAAAGTCACACCAGACCAGATCACATGCTCTAACCCAGAGCAGTATGTGGGCTGGTATTCTTCGTGGACAGCAAATAAGGCCCGTCTCAACAGTCAAGGATTTGGGTAAGTAGGGCAGGTAGTCCTGGAGGGATTTGTGTTGCTCTTATACAATAATGCTCTAATAAATACATATAATACATGCTCTAATAATACAATACATGCTATAATAAAGACAGCATTTCCTGCTATGTAAAGTGACTTATGCCTGTAATCCTAGCCAATTGGGAAACAGAGACTGGGAGGTTCACGGTTCAAGATCATTATAGGCAAAAAATTCACAAGACTACCTCCCCCCCCATACACATCTCAACCAAGAAATTTGGGATTGGTGATATGTCACTATCACCTGAGCAAAGAAGGTACAGCAGTAGAAAAGGTGGACGAGGTATTTAGCTTCAGGAAGTACTAAGCTCAAGGGGTGGGGGTGGGGTGGGGGCGAATGTAAGCCCATTGTTATATAACTCGATATTCAATGAATGGGATGAGTGCTGTGGGCAAAGAAAAAAAAAGGGCCAGTGAAGGCTTTCTGAAGAAAAGATCTCATAAGGCCAGCAGTTTGTCCTAGTGGTAGAGCGCTTGCCTAGCATGCATGAAGACCTGGATTCCATTCTTCGGTACCACATACATAGAAAAAAGCCAGAAGTGGTACTGAGGCTCAAGTGGTAGAGCTCTAGCCTTGAGAAAGCCCAAGGACAGTGCTCAGGTCCTGAGTTCAAGCCCCAGGACTGGCAAAAAAAAAATGACCTTACAACTAGGGGCACATTTACTGTAAAGGCCTCGGGGCCAGTCCCGCTGGCTTTTTGCTAGGTTCACAGGGAGTGGCTGCTGGTGACTCTCGTGCTCTCTGCAGATGCGCCTGGCTCTCCAAGTTCCAGGACAGTAATCAGTGGCTACAGATAGATCTGAAGGAGATCAAGGTGATTTCGGGCATCCTCACCCAGGGGCGCTGTGACATTGATGAGTGGATGACCAAATATAGTGTGCAGTACAGGACCGATGAACGCCTCAACTGGATTTACTATAAGGATCAGACTGGAAACAACCGGGTGAGTGGGGCTCAGCCCAAACCACCTTGGGCTCACATCCCTGAGACTCCTCTCTCATCCTCGGACCCTTGGCCTTGCTGTCAGAACACTGGTCCACCACATGTTACTCACCTGTGCTTCTTCCCTATGTTCTGCTTGTAGCCATGGTGCCTAGCTGTTTGGAAAGAAATGCTGTTTTTGTCCCAGAGATATTTGTCTGAGTTCTCATCTCATCATGTAGTTGTTTGAAGACTCAAGGCTTGCCATTTGGACTCTGTTTCATTGGCTCATTGGATACACTTTGCTTAGGTTCCTGATGTGGATAGCTAGTCATCTATTGATATAGATAGGACCTGCCCTTACTGTTGATTGAGACTCACTGACAATCTAGCTGGTTAACTAATAATTTAAGTACATATATGTTTATTAAAAGGCTGGGTGTGGTGGCTCAAGCCTGTTATCCCAGCAACTCAGGAGGCTGAGATCCGAGGATCGCAATTCAAAACGTACCCCGGCACTAAATTCCGTGAAACTCATCTCCAATTAACCAGCAGAAAACTGGAAGTGGCGTTGTGGCTAAAGGGGTAGGGTAGCAGCCTAGAGCTGAAGAGCTCAGGGACAACACCCACGACTTGAACTCTCTCACACCTCTAATTCTAGCTACTCCAGAGGCTGAGGTCTATGGATCATGGTTCGAAGCTGGTCTGGGCAGGAAAGTGTATGAGACCCTCCAATTAACTTACCAAAAAAAGAAGCTGGAAGTGTAGCTGCTAATCTTGAGCAAAAAAGCTCAGGGACAGCACCAAGGTCCTGAGTTCAAGCCCCAGCAGCACTACATATACACACACACTTCAAAGGATGCCACAGATACTGAGGCCTTTTGGAACTCTATATTCTATACATGTTTTGAAAACTGTGAGCAGTCATCCTCACTATGTTCTAAACACAACCGATGACTGATTTGACATATTTATATGTATATATGCACTGATTAGAAATAAATACTGGCTGGCAATTTAGAAATGCATGCCAAAGAATAAGGAATTCCCCAGGCTGTTTTTGACATTTAATCAGGTTAGTAGCTGTAGATGTGTTTGCTGAGAATCAGAAGATTTTCTAGTCCCTAGTGACAATCTGTACCGTAAGATATCATAGCTTGAGGTTTCAAAGAGGTTTTAAGACAAAATAGGAAACCTCATCTTTTGATACTTGACACTTAATTTCATTTTTGGTCTTATTAATTGGTTTCTCCCCAAGATGGGAATTTTCTTTTCAAGCCCCATGCTCCTGAATGCCTTGATGGTGCTCTCAGGATAGCAGTATATGAAATCTGGCAGATCCTGTCCATAGACTCTTTATCTGCCTCTTAATTTGAACAGACTCATGGCTTCGACAGTGGGCAGCACGGGGCCTTGCTTCAGGGAAGAAAGAAAGGCAGACAAGACATTCTGTTATGTGCCCAGAAAAGGCCAAGTGTCACAGCCAGATGTTTTCCGGAGAAAACAAATGGAAGGAAATAAAATCTTTCTGTGTGCTGGGACAAAACTATCTTTCTAGAGAGAATGCCAATGATGTCTCCTGAAGTACTGTTCAACATCCATAGCACCTTAACTCCGAAACATCACCAATTTCTTCTCTACTCTGTCACCACCCTCCCCTTTCCATATTTTTTTCTCTAAATGTGTGTGTGTGTACTTGAACTTGGGGCCTGGGCACTATCCTTAAACCTTTTGTGCTCAAGGCTAGCACTCTACCACTGTGGTTCCACTTTGGCTTTTTGGGGAGGTAGTTTACTGGGAGACAAGAGTCTTACAGACTTTCCTGCCTGGGCTGACTTTGAACCATGATCCTCAGATCTCATCCTTCAGAGCAGCTAGAATTCCAGACTTGAGCCACCCACACCCAATTTCTCTCTAGTTTTTATAGCCAGGAAATTTTTTTTTGGGGGGGGGTGGTTCATGAGGCTTGAACTCAGAGGTGTCCCTGAGCTCTTCAGCTCAAGGCTACCGTCCTACCCTTGAGCCAAGCCCCACTTCCTGTTTTCTAGAGGTTGATTGGAGATAAGAGTCTCAGGTCCTTTTGTGCCCAGGCTGGCTTTGAACCTTCACCCCCAGATCTCAGCCTCCTGAGTAGTTAGGATTATAGGCGTGAGCCATTGCGAGCCAGCTATGGAAAATAATTTTTCTTGAGCACATTTTGGATACCTTTAGTACATGGGAATCCCTCCTTGTCAAAAATGCAAAGGACACAACTAGAAAACTGTGATAAGGACCAAGGCATTTTTCTATCAGCATCATCAAGCAGGACTTCCTGTGATGATGGAAACATTCTTATCTGCACTGCTTCATATGGTGGCCACATGTAGCTATGGAGTATTGAAATGTGGGCAATGCTGGCTGAGGTGTATGCACAATGCCCTGGGTTCCATCCTAGCACTGAAGAAGTGAGAAACTGACTTTTTCTGGTTTTGCTTCACAGATATTGAAATAAACACATGTAGCTAGTGGCTATCATGTTGGATAGTCCCCAAAGATGTGCCAAACAGGATCTGGTGATGTGGCTCAGGTGGCAGAGTGCCAGCCTTGAGAAAAAAGCTGAGAACATGAAGACCAAAGTTCATGTCCCCCCCACCATCCACCCCCAACTATATCCACAGATTTTTTTTTTGCCAGTCCTAGAGCTTGAACTGAGAGCCTGGCACTGTCCCTGAGCTTCTTTTGCTCAAGGCTAGCACACTACAACTTGAGCCACAATACCACATCTGGCCTTTTTTATGTAGGTGGTACTGAGGAATCAAACCCAGGTCTTCATGCATGCTAGGCAAGCTCTCTACCACTAAGCCACATTCCCAGCCCTCATGGTTAGAATTTAAAGCGTACTTGTAACCTTTTCTGTATTTTAACCACTTTCTAAGATTTCCCGTAGTTGTAAGTTGAGGCTAGCTCCAGACAAGAGTCATTCTTTTCTTCTCCTTATATGTTGGTGACTGGATTTCCTCCCTCTCTTTAGGTTTTCTATGGAAACTCAGACCGGAGCACCACAGTCCAGAACCTGCTACGGCCCCCCATCATTTCCCGCTTTATCAGACTGATCCCTCTGGGCTGGCATGTCCGCATTGCTATCCGGATGGAGCTGCTGGAGTGTGTCAGCAAGTGTGCCTGACTCCCTCCCCAGCACACCCGGGCCGGTGAGCAGAGGATGTGTGTGTAAGGGGAACCGCCTGGCCACTCTGATGACTGAGGCTTTTAAAGGCAGAGAGAAGATTTCATCCACACACATGCAAAATAAGAGTTTCCAATTTTAACGAAAGAAAAAGAAAAATGATCACTTTCTCCTCTTTGCCAGGGCCAAAAATAATAAGAACAAAGAAAACATCTCCCAAACTAATTTTCTTACAAAAGCCTAAGTAATTTGCTGGAGCAATTGGCTGCTTTCTCTCTTCTACTTTTCTTTTCTTTTTCTTTTCTTAAAAATCTCAATAACACTGAAAGCTGCAGTCCCCCAGGGAACACAAAAGAGCCCTGAGAATTTGAAAAATTCTATTTTGCTTCACCATATTGAAAACAGACATATGGTTTCAGAAAAATCATGCTTGAATGCGGAAAGGGAAGAGGTCTACATTTAAGTTTCCATAAACATCCTGGTCTAAGTCAGGTAGACAGTTGAAGGTTTGGAGGGTGACTAGTTGGCAGACATGACTGAAGTGCATGGGAGTCTGTAGCATGTCCCACGATTGTCCTCACACTTCCAGCTTTTTCTATGTGGTACCAAGGAATCGAATCCAGGGCTTTGTGTAGGCTAGGCAAACACTCAGGGCCTGATTGCTGTCCTTGGACTTTCTCAAGGCTAGAGCTCTACCACTTGAGCTTCAGCACCACTTCTGGCTTTTTTTTTCTACGTATGTGGTGCTGAGGAATCGAACCCGGGTCTTCGTGCATGCTAGGCAAGCACTCTACCACTAGGTCAAACTCCCGGCCCCATAATTTCTCAATCAGATATATGACTTGAAAATATTTCTATCATCCATTGTTTTTTAAACTCTTGATTGAGTATTTTGAAGCATATTTTTTTTTGCCAGTCCTGGGGCAATGAGGGCCTGAGCACTGTCTTTGGGCTTTCTCAAGGCTAGTGGTCTACTACTGGAGCCAAAGCACTACTTCCAGCTTTTTTTTATGTATATGGTACCAAGGAATCGAACCCAGGTCTTTGTGCATTCTAGGTAAGCACTCTTACCACTAAGCCAAACTCCTGGCCCTTGAAGCACCATTTTTAAATTTTTTTGTGGTCTGTCATGGGACTTGATATCTGGACCTGGGTGCTGTTCCTGAGCTGTGGTAAATTGGAGATAAGTCTCACAGACTTTCATGACCCAGTATGGTTTTGGAACGTGATCCTGAGATCTCAGCCTCCTGAGTAGCTAGGATTACAGGCATGAGCCACCGACGCCCGGCAGTTTTTAACTTTAAATGAGGTCCAATTTATTTATTCCTGCTTTTTTTTTCCTAGTGTCATTTATCTGAGAAACCACTGTCAACCCAAGGTCATAGAGATTTAGTACTAATTTTTTCCCCAAGGTTTATAGTTCTACCTTTTACATTTACCTCTTTGCCCAACTTATCTAGTTTTCCAAAAACCATTGGTTGAAAAGACTATTGGTTGGCTGGAGGAGTGGCTCAAGTGGCTCTCCAGACTCAGGATGTAACCTAGAGGTAGAATACTGGGTGTGGGAGGTATTTCAAATCAGAGATACACTAAACAATATATTCTTCAAAACTAAGAAGATTGTCCATCTAAAATGAACCATTGAAGGATACTGAGAGAAGGCCACTTGAGACATAGTTGAGGCATAGTTGCTAAGGCCTTCTGATAGAACAGCTTATTTACAGGGGTGCTATTTCCTTTGTGTTCTCTGGTACAGCCTCATGCTGGACCTTTCTTGAGTACAAACTACATTATAGACTAATGGGAAGAGGAGTTAGGATACATTTATCTCAAGTGCTTAAGATACAATTATTGAGTTCTCTGTAACTGGCATTTATCCAGTGAAACTTTTCCTAGTTCTTAGAACTGCCAACTGTGGTGCAATTAATGACAATAATGTTGTAATAGCCAATACTCACAGTGACTCCATCAAATGCTTCATAGCACCTTACTACATCTTCACAGCCCTGCAGGGAAAGTACTACAATAGTCTCGATTGAAGGAAAGGAAAGGAAACAGAGATACGGAAGCTAAGTATCATGCACTAAGTCACATGAAATTTACATGTTAGAGCCAGGAGTGTGGCCTAGTGGTAGAGAGCTTGCCTAGCGTGCATGAAGTCCTAGGTACCACATATACAGAAAAAAGCTGGAAGTGGAGCTGTGGTTCAAATGGTAGAACACTAGCCTTGAGAAAGGTCAGGGACAGTGCCCAGGACCTATGTTCAAGCCCCAGGACTGGCAAAAGAGAGAAGGGGGGAGGGGAGGTACGTGCTAGTCAGGATTCCTGTCAGGCTATGTGAATCCAGATCCTAGGCATTTAACTGCATCATCAGCATCCCTGATCTCCAGTGATCTATCTGCTTCAATGAAATGGTCCATTCTCAATCAAGTCAATTATCACCTGCTAGGAGAAAAGATAAAGGTGGTATGTAAATTGTCGTGAACTTTGAGCATGTTTCACATCATGAGGGTATATTACTGTGCCCATCAGTACTTTTACCCATCAACACACATATCCTATTTTTCACTTGACTAAGTTGGCTTTGTTTCTAAACCTGGAGTACCTTCAGACAAGCATGTTCATACATTCTAGGTTGAAATTGTGTTTCTTTTTTTAAATTTGGACTTTGGAATTAACTGAATAAACCTAAATTACTAAAGGGAAAACAATAGTTGAATATGACCATCATTATACTCCATATCATTCTTGACATATGGAGACAAAGTGGCTGCACTGTTTAATGCTCTTCAAGGATATGGGTTTTGCAATGAACAAGTTTAGCTTCAAATCCTATCCATGTCACTTCCAAATTGGGCAACTCCAAGCAAGTTAATGCAAGGTATGTAAACCTGTTTGTCATCTACAAAATAGGGAAATTAATAGTACCTGCTTCATGTTTATTTGTTCTTTAAACAAAAACACAGTGACATACATTAACCTATTATGTGGTAAGCACAGACTTCTCTAGTGCTTCCTTTTTTTTTTTTGGCTAGTCCTGGGGACTGAATTCAGGGTATGAACACTGTCCTTGGACTTTCTCAAGGCTAGAGCTCTGCCACTTGAGCCTCAGCACCACTTCTGGCTTTTTTTCTGTGTATGTGGTACCGAGGAATTGAACCCAGATCTTCGTGCTTGTTAGGCAAACACTCTACCACTAGGCCAAACTCCCAGCCCTCTGTAGTACTCTTAATAGATCTCTTATAGCCCATAGAGACCCTGATGTTTACCATCTGGACCTTAACTCGAGAAAAAGCAGAAACCCTTAGGATTCTGTTCACCTTTGCTTTCTCCCTGTAGCACTGAGCTTGTGAGGTGGAATCAGCTCTCCATCTTCCTCACACCATCAAGAGAGCTTCTAACAAGGTGTACTTGCGTAAAACAAACCACAGTTTTCAACATGTCATAATGAGGAAAGAACTTTATAAACAGAACAAAACAACATCAATAAGTAATAGGATTTGCTTAGCTTTACATTGATTTCTCTCTTTTAAATCAATTACAATTTCAAAGGGCCATTATCCTTCATCTGAATTCCAATGCATTCTTTTTCACAAAGAAAGAAATAAAATGGAGCTGCTTGCGGTTCAAAGGCAAGAAAGACCACAGTGCTCAAGTTTGGGAAGGCCTGGCAGTCACATCAGTCAGTGCAAAATTTGCATTTTATTAAAGACATTTGGGAAGATCCATTCAAAAATACATTGTGCTCAGTAAAAATTAACGATTTCATGCTGATAATGAAGGTTACCACAGAGTAATAGTTGAGTAATATTTACAGCAACAATAGAAATTTTACACAAGTTTAGAATGGAATACATGCCAGAAAAAACTTGATAAGATGTACCAACACATGATACAAAGAGTTATAGAAACACTTTACAAATGGTTCATAAGTAGCTTGTGAGGAATTTAAGTAACACTTTAAATTCAGTTTGGATTCAAAAATTAAAAAGATTAACAACCACATCACACCCTTGCCATAGTAAAAAGTATGGAATTACACTTTATATAATGGATTATAAAGTCTGTGCAATTAAGAATTTCCATTGATTCTTTACCACAAACTGGATGTCACATCCCTCTGGCTTTATCCCTAGGTTTGTTTTTAGGAATGAACAGGGCCTCAATGTCACCCTGCCCTATGTCTTCCCAGATACTCCCTTCAAACTTACTAGAGATTGAAGAAGCTCTGAATAGTTGTCTACGTATATACAGAATAACTACCTGAATTCAAAATGGCATGAAGCAATTCTTGGAGATAGGAATCTGGGGCAACAATTTCGTTTGGCTGAATTGTTATCTGTTAATCAATGCAAGTTTACAGTGAGAAATTTACTTCTTTCCATCACCACATCCCCCTTCCTTCCAGCCTGACTCAATCAGTGACCAACGAGTGAATAAGGAGAGGGAGAGACTGGTGACTAGATTATCCCTAAGGAAAATAGATTTTCTTCAAGCTTTACTTTCCATTTTGGAAATTGAAGCCATTGTGGAGAACTGACACATTCTTCAGCAGAAAAACTATCTTTTTTTTTCCCCCCACATGAAACTCTATGGAGTTTAACTGGAGCTTTTGATAATTCTGGAAATAAACACTTTAATCCCTCAACAGGGACAAAAGTCAAGGCATCTTACCTTTTCTATTCCTGGGTTTCTTCTGAATAGACCTGAAGCAGAGCACTAGGACAAGCTTGTCAATGCCTGAAACATAACATCAACTTTCTGGGAAGTAAAATCCCCTAGCAAAGAAGTCCTGAGGGATTCTCAGCAGTCTGCCAAAACGGAGGGAACTGAGGGACAGATAAGGCCTCTTTCTCCCTGATACTCTGCCTGGGAAGAGCAACGAACAAGGCAACTTCTAAACTGCATACAACATGGAGACCGATTTCAGATTCCCAAGAAGGACCAAATGGGATCAAGGATCAAAGGGGGTGTGGAGAGCTTTCCCTGGAGGAAATGAAGGGCCTTAAAAGTGAAACCAATTTCATTGCAGTTCTGCTGGCCCTACAAATCTAGTGTGCAGACTGTGACAAACTTTTTTTTTTCTGGCAAAACAAGAGACAAACCTCCCTTCAAGGTGGGAGTAAACAACAGATGAATGAAAATGTAAGGTAGGTCAGGATATTTAACACTCTGTAGAAAATACAAAGAAAGGTGGGGTCAGTGTCTTGTAGAGGAGAAAGGGAGAGTGGGAACAGGCCTAAGGCTGATGAATTACCAAAGCACTGTAGGGAATGAAGACTCTCAAGGAACTGGCTCTCACATTAATCTACCATTTTATACAGTACATTCAATTAAAAAAACCAACAAAAAAAGAATCACACAGGGGCAGTAGGCCTAGAGTTTCCTACCCATCTGGAGTTGTTCCCCCCCACCACCCATTGTTAATACAGAAACAAATGAGGGCTTTCATTTTCCCCCGCATGGCTTCTTTCTTGTGATTTCCAAGACAGCATGACCTCAAGATAGTCTATAGCTCATCTGGAGGAAACCATAACTGATTACAAGTCTGTCTTGTTTCATTTCTAGTAAGCTGGCCTTTGAAAAACTCTGCAAGGACCTTCTAGGCAAAATTCTGGTCCTAGGGAGCAGCGACAGGACATTTGTACTGTATTGCTTGCAGTTCCTTCAAACAAACTGCAAATGTTATTTCTTTAGACCATATAAGTTTTCTTTGTCTACATACTTTATTAGTGATAAACTAAAGAAGGCAAAGGAATATTCTTCAATGCTCCGACTTGCTTCAGTGTAACATACCACATTCCAGTATCAGTCCGTGGTTCTTAGTTACCTACATGGAATTCAACAGCTCACTTTCATGTAGGAGGTGACCAGCTTCCAGATACAAAAGCAATGCTCTCTAGAACACAGGTGCTGAGCATGAGGGAACATGCAGATTTCCTGAGTTCCAGCTTAGGTACAGCTCTGACCAATGAGCTATTTATTTCCCTTGTTCCAACTGTTTGGTCACCACCAAGACCTAGGTGAACAGAAACGGACAGAGCCTTCTGCATACTGGAAAAGCAATCCTCTGGCCTTTGGAAAAAAAAATGTTGTACACTTATGACTCATTCTCAATACATGGCTAGAAGAAAATAAATGGCTTTGTTTTCCTTATTTATTCTAAAAAACTAGTTTAAGAAGTGAGGATACTATGATATCAACTAAGAGGTGTTGAGAAGGGAAAATGTGATAGCATTTCCTAGTGTAGTCCACTAATTTTCAGATTAGGAACATGCTAACTGGCTAACTCTACAACCACAACATATTTTATAATACACAGCGTGACCAGACACTGAGCAGCGTAACTCTGAGCATAGAATTAAAGTATACAGCTGTATATGTGAGTCTTTAAGCATGTTTTAAAACAGATTTAATCAAAGCATACAGCACAAATACTTCTATAATAGCCACATCACAACCACCGATAAAAGTTTTTTGCTTCTAATCGGTCTGCCATATGTTAATATTTGTAAAGAGCTATTAAATGACGAATAAAAAACAGACATTTTCTTTCAGTAGACACTGCTAAAAGTCATGGATGTCTTTGAGCAGTTGGTAGAGATCATGCCAATTTGCCAGGCTGTTGCTTGGCAGATATAGCCTCATGGCTCTATGAAAGATCGTCTAAGGATGCTAACCTAGCATTTAATTCTCAAACACATAGAAAATAACTCTGGCTCCTCCCAAAGTATGCACCTTTTAGCAGGTCCAAGACAATGGAAATGAATAATAGGATTCCAAGGATTCAAGAATAGTGGTAGAAGATTCTTAAAGAGAATGTGATGTCGAATAATTCATTCTCGCAGTGTTTTCGCTGGGAAAGAACAAGGCCAGATCCAAGCTCTGCAAAGTGATGAGCCTGAAATAGTCTTTGACAAGGTTTCTCAACCTCAGCTCTGACGACACTTGGGGCTGGATCCTTCTTTGTTGGGGGGTTATGGTGTGTATTGTAGGGTGTTTTTACAATATTCCTGGCCTCTATTCTTCTAGATGCCAGTAGCATCCCCTACTCCACCTCAAGAGTGACCACTAAATGTCTCTAGACATTGCCATATATGTCCTGGGGAGCAGTATCACCCTATGGTTGAGAAGCACTGTTGTAGAGACAACTCATTTGAGCTTCTTGGCCCAGAGCCACTCTCTTGATTGTGGGCTCTAAAAAGAGGATAAACTTCAGTTAAGAGTTACTAAAGCTCAGTTAAAGTTCACTTGAACTTTGGGGAAGAAAAAGGAAGGATAGCAGAGAATCGTAGAAAAACAGTAAAGCTGTTTCTTTTCAAAAGGGAGAGGAGATAATTTCAGAAAACAAATGTATTCACAAGCCTTCATTCAACCTTAGTCCCCTTTAGGAAGTTAGGGTGGATAAGAAAACACAGAAGCCATACATTCCCCTTCCTAAAGAAAATGCAAGTTTTTGTGACTTTAAGTCAAGTTTTTCCTTTCATGGATTGCATCCCGGTGAGGTCAACTAAAGAGAAGAGCAGCTCAAAGCTAAGAAGAGGGATCATTAGAACTGAGAGAAAATGTTACTGTCCCTCTTTGTGATCAAGAAGAGAACGACATACTAGAAATGAGATTTATAGGTTCACTTACAGCTTACTGAGGATCAAGGAAAATTCAGAATGGACAAAAGCATAAGAAGAGGAAAAGGAGCTATCTCAGAAACACTAGATGTAAGTATTGTAGCTATTTTCTGGCTCAAATCTGGGAATGTATGAAAAAGTATGGAATGACTCTTCATTAGTTTGGTTTAGTGTGTTCTAGGTAGAAGGCAAGGATTGTAGCCCTTCTTTGAAGAATCATCTTGAATAGAAGTGTTCTGCAAATATCTGAGATCCCAGTGTTAGCAAGAATGACAACATGGAAAAACAGCCCCTAGGTGACCACGAACCTTGTGTGCCACAACAGCATGGCAACGGGGCTGCGCAGTTCCTAAGTGCAAAGCACAGTGAGAAGTCTTTCCCGAGGGGGAAAATGTTGTTTCTGGTTTGTGAGGGGAAGGATACAAGGTATAGATCAAGTACGAAAAAGAGTTAAATAGACATTGTTTTAGAGTCACTGAACCCAGGCAAAAACCTGCTGAAGGTCTATAACACGTGAATAACCAAGTGAATGCCTGGAAAAAGCCAGAATTCAGAGCTACCCAAACAGTAATAAACTGGTGACAAACAAGACAGGAAAATAACTCAAGAGCATGCAAAACTATTGATTTGAGTTAAACTGTTTCCCCAATAGTACCCAGTTGAATTTCATTTCAGTGTCTATTACATTTATTACAATTAAATTAAAAGCACCTTAAAACGACCTCTATATATAATCAATACACATCAATATAGTATTTATATAAAAATGCAATATGTGTACAATTTATGCTTCACGGAACCTAAGACCTTTTCCTTTATAAACTTCATTATCATCAGAGCTATGATTCTTAGAACCTTGGGGAAAGGTTAATAGTAAGTCAGCATATTTCAGTAATAGCTGACTTGATTCAGGGGCTGAGCCTCTCAGAATTCTGGAACAAGTAATAAATACTGAGAAGTTACCCCTTTGAGGGGTGGGAAGGATTTCTAAAAGTCTTATTGCTAAGAGACTACTTTCAAAAATCTATGACTACTAATAGATAATGGTGTAGAGATGATCTCTGTCAAGGATGGCCCACAGACATGGGGGTGTATCACTTGCTGGCCAAAGGTCTCAACGATACTGGGGAGTAACTTGGGAGTTGAAAGCAATCAAATGACAGAAAGATAGATCCTGTTCTGATGGAGGGATGTGTGTATATATACAGGTGTGCATGATGATTCTGCTAAATAAATGGAGTCCTGGGAAGAAAATCTTTGCTACGTCTATAAATGTTCCCTATAACTGGAATTGCTTCAGGAGCATGTTAAATAGGTCAGAAAGAGCAATAACAAAAAAAGTATTTAGAAGTAGAAATGCCATACGTGTATCTCAGACACCCAACTGGATACAAGAGTCTCCAGGAGGTGGAGTGTATTCAGGAGCATAGAGCTGGTTTGTAAGATCTATAGACAGGTGCCTCTCAAAAACCTCACAAGGAATGTTCACTGGCGAATCTTTGGTCTACACTCGACACTAATGTTAAGTGAAGAGCACATTCTCTCTGCAAAGACCCATGACCAATACCTCTGTCTCTTCTCCCATCATATGAGAGTTAACATTATCTGGACACAATTGGAGCCTTAGCATATGTGGAGGGAAGTGAGGCCTGCTGGAATCTTCAGTGGCCTGTTTAACCATCTTCCCCTATGAGTCTATAAGAGATTTTCTATTTTGTCTGCTACCAAGGATCATGTCTAGAGGCTACTGCTGGGGCCAGAAAGTTGAGCAAGGTTCATACTGTTACAGTCACTTGTAGCCACAATTCAACTCCCTTTATTAGAAGTATATACTCGCTTCATATCACAAATGTATATAAAAATATGGCAGATAGTGTCATAACGATACTTTCTTTAAATGAATATATTTATAAAACAGACAGATAATTACCATATATATTTATATAGAGAGAGAATAAAATACTCCTGATGCAATATATAAATGTTACTGTTTAGTTTTTATAGAAACTACTGTAGCTGTCCCACGTCTTCACAATGTTCCAAACAGCTCAAAATAACTTTACATTATAACATAAAAGGTATGATTATAACAGTACAATATTAATTATAAATAAACATTACAAATCCTATCAAATATGGAAGCTTAGAAAACAATTTAAGACATACAGTTCATCTACTAACCCTCCAAAGGGATATTCTTGGATTACAAGAAACCCCACATTTAGTCTAGGCAGAAAAAAAGATGTGGTAAGGGCATCGGTCAACACGAATATGTCTATCCCTTGAGGTGCCAGGATACATCCTAGCTTTCCCAAGTTCACCAGAGATTGCACTAAAGCTGGAATGTAAGGGGGAGAAACTGGCAAGAATTTCTTCTTCCTCAATGGCACACTCTATCCATTCTCACACAAGACCTGTGGGGAGTAGCAATCCCTAAGGAACTCCTGTGGCTCTAAGATCCCTGACTAGCATTTGTGGCTGTGAGGAGCCAAATGCCCCCCCATTCCCCACAATATTGCACACACCTTCATAAAGCTGAAAATACTGGCTTACTACCCTGACCCAGCCCATTCCCTAGCCCACCCCACGCCCTCCCCTACCACCTGGCATATACCCCCCCAGCACAAATTACAAGGCTGTCTCTTTTAAATCGTTCAGATTTGGCATTCTTGAGCGATTTGTTCG
Source organism: Megascapheus bottae (assembly GCF_031878675.1). Classification (NCBI taxonomy): domain Eukaryota; kingdom Metazoa; phylum Chordata; class Mammalia; order Rodentia; family Geomyidae; genus Megascapheus; species Megascapheus bottae. Next base: position 6,683,736 of record NC_143547.1, on the reverse strand, counting down.
GTTATAAGGATGCCCATTTGACCCACTCTTGGCACCCAGCTGTTCAGAATAGGAAGGCCCCTCTGTGGCACTCCTGGTCACGGAGGACACGTGCCAACCAGGATCCATCTGACCTGGAAGCTGGAGGGCTGGCCTGCCCTTCGGTGTGGGTTCTTGCCGGATGTTGCTGCTGCCCCCAGAAGCCTGACTCAAGGGGTGAATACGAATTTCTGCAAAGGAATTTTTGGTCTGTTGAGATGTTAAGGGCTGGAAGCGGGGGTCTGAGGAACCCGGGTGATTTGAAGATGAAGATAGATGTAACAGCTTGCGCAGTGATTTTAATGGCTGGCTCTGAAAGAAAGGATGAGACACATATAGGGTTTAATTTCTACTACACAAGGGATCTGGGAGGATATGAAACTCAGATGAGAGATGATGATGTAGCCAGAGAGTACAATCATGAGGTTAGAAAGGCTAGTCTGCCTTTATCTGTTCTTTGAATTTCTTCAAAGAAGATTGTATTTACGGTCCCTTCCTTATGAGAGCCTACAAATTTATAGAAGATGACTAGAGTTAATGGGGTGCTTCTCAAAGGCCTAAATTCCTTCAATCTAGCTGCCACCTATCTTTAGTATGGTTCTCATTTTTCAATCCCAGAAAAGAGAAAGAACAAAAGAAGGGATATGCTTCTCCCTTTCTAATAATACATCTCCCAAGGCTCCATATAAATCTTCCACTTATTTTACTAGCTAAAATGTGGGCACACAGCCCTATCCAGATGTAAAAGAAGCTTAAAAAAAAGTAATGCAAAAAAAAAAGGAATGCTTTCATTAGGCAGTGATGCACCAAAGCAAAAAATGTATAGCTCTTTTTCTTATATCTCTCTTTCTTCCTCTCTCCTTTTTTTTTTTTCTTGATGTTTCTAGGGATTGAACCCAAGCCTTTATATATGCTGAACAGAGATACTCTACCAAGCTCCATCCCCAGCCCTCTTTTTTCTTAATAATTCAAAGCCTTAACACATTCCTGGTTTTTTTTTGGGGGGGGGGGTGGAGTGGGTCATGTGGCTTGGCGTGGGTACTGTCCCTGAGCTCTTCAGCTCAAGGCTACTGCCCTACCCTGGAGCCAAGCCCCACTTGCTGTTTTCTAGAGGTTCATTGGAGGTAAGAGTCTCAGGTCCTTTTGTGCCCCGGCTGGCTTTGAACCTTGATCCTCAGATCTCAGCCTCCTGAGTAGCGAGGATTACAGGCATGAGCCACCACACCTAGAGCTTTTTGAGATGGAGTGGGGGACTAAGGTTTGGTCATTAAAACATACTGCACAGAGAAATATGCAAAAATCAGATAGAATCTAATATAATACTAATCTAATAATACTCTTACACAATCTACTCATGGAAGGCCTTCAATTCCTGACATAGGCTCACAAAAATCCCCGCTTGCCTCTGTTCATCACTATGGAATGCCTGCTGGATTAAGGTGCTACATTATGGAGGGAGCCTGATACCAAAGCAGAAGGAAATGTCCTAGTAAGAGTCTGTCCCTCAATGATAAATGTCTGTTAGGCAATTCTTCAGCCTCAGGCATCTCCACGGTGAAAGGCAGCTTACTTGCCTCTTCCTTCACTCTTGCTAAGGGATATATGAGGATCACTATCAGAAGAGACACAGGAAGCCCGGCATGTATATATCTGTTATCCTAGCAGAGGCTGTAAGATCACAAGTTCTAGGCCAAACTAGGCAACTCAGTGAAAACCTGTCTGAAATAAAGTAAAAAAAGGCTGGGGACATACCTCAATGGCGGATTATTTGCTTAACTTTGTAAGACTCAGAAACCCCTAGTACCACAAAAAAAAAAAAAAAAAGAAGAAGAGGCATAGAAAGCACTTGGAAATACACAGCCAATAACTACTGCTGGTCTTTGTCACTCAGGAAATAACCTTAATTTTGGAGTGACACACATTTTAGGTTTTAGTAAATTTGAACAATATAATCTCTGGAAGAACTACAAGATTAGGAGAAACAGGAAAATGGAAGCTTGAAGAGCAATTCAAAGAAAATTGCTCCAGACAGATATCTTCCATCACCACTCTAAAATTGTCCCAAGAAAGCTGTGGGTTCCCCACAAGAGGCAGCACAGTAAACTGTATACTGTATGTGTTCAAAAGTGTCTTTTGGTAAAACACAAAAATTAGTATGATAACACAACATTTATGATAATTTTTATAGCCCTAATAAGTTGGAGCTATTAGGCAAATACAAGTATCTAGAATTAATTAGAAATGTGGCATTTCTTGGTAGGAAAAAACATTTTCACCAAACCTGTTTTAAACATCAGGTCTCACTTACAGTCTTGTGTTTTTAGTTTGGATATATATTTAATAAACCTTGGATGTCCAGTTCTCTACGCTGCCCACCAGCCCACAGTTTCTGTATTATGTCAAAAGAGCTAATATAAATGGTTGAGTAAAAAGGATGGTAGTTTTGAAAACTCCTTCCCACAGCTTTGACTAACAGCTTACAATTTAAGAAAGCATATAGAAGACCTTTTAAAAAGACAAGCCCCTACATCCAAATTCCAGAAAACTTTGATATGGTTAACACCAACAGGACAGATAAATATCACTATGCTCATTATGGGATACTGAAAAATTATAACAATGAAACATTCCCAATCAAAATGGTTTTAAAAATTTTTTGTCAGTGGTGGGGCTTGAACTCACAGCCTGTCCCTGAGCTCTTTTGCTCAATGCTAGTGCTCTACCACTTTGAGCCACTTCCACTTTACTGCTGCTTAACTGGAGATAAGAAGAGTCTCATAGACTTTCCTGCCTGGGCTACCTTTGAACTGAGATCCTCAGATCTAAGCCTCCTGAGTAGCTAGGATTAGAGGTGTGAGACAAAAGAACCCAGCTCCAAAATCTTTTTTTTTGGCCAGTCATGGGCTTGGGCTCAGAGCCTGAGCACTGTCTTGGGACTTTCTCAAGGCTAGACTTCTACCACTTGAGCCTCAACACCACTTCCAGCTTTTTTTCTATCTATGTGGTACTGAGGAATCGAACCCTGGTCTTTGTGCATGCTAGGCAAGCACTCTACCACTAGGCCAAATGCCCAGCCCTCCAAAATCTTTTTTACTAAGATGTTTATTGATCTTTTTCTCCCCTGGGCTATAGTGTACTTACTGGCTGGGACTACTTCTTGATCCCTCTAACATCCTTGCCCTACTCTCAGCAAGGTAGGGGTTAAGAGAAACTCACTCTTTTACTAATGGGACATGAGTCACTGAAGCAAGATTCATTTGACTCCCAAGATGCATCTGGCTATTAGTGAGGGTTTATTTGGAGGCATTCTCAGCCTTGTTGTAACAGTGAAAGGTTAAGTTTGTCCTCTAGGCTTGCTCCCCCACGATTACCTACAGATAGAACACTTAGAAGTGCAGGGCTGTGAGTTTGGCCTAATGGTAGAGTGCTTACCTAGCATGCACGAAGACTGAGGTTCGATTCCTTGGTACCACATACATAGAAAAAAGCTGGAAGTAGTGCTCTGGATCAAGTGGTAGAGCTCTAGCCTTAAGAAAGCCCAATGACAGTGTTCAGGCTCTTAGTTCAATGACCAGGACTGGCAAAAAAAAAAAAATTAGAAAACTTAGAAGTGCAATAAGCTCCACTCACATGGATCTGTGGATCGGGAAGTTTCTCAGGGCGCCATTCCTTTGGTCGGCTGATTGAAGTGCTACCAGAGTGAAGGGCTTTCTGTAAAGTCAGCAGATCCGGGCCATCAGAATTGGGCACCTAGAGTAAAAGATGAACAAGGATTCAATGAGCACATCAATAAACCTAATTGATATGCAACTACACCCAAGAGAAGAATCAAACCAAAAGGCAAATCAAAACAAACCAAAACTAAAAAAAAAGACCCAATAAAGAAACCAAACTCTCCCAATGTTCATAATGCATGTGATGCTAGTTAAAATTCTGCTGCCCTCTTAATAATTTTCCCTGCATTAGGAAAAATTGGCAGATGACATGCAGCTTGGTTAAACCCTTAAAGCATTCCCATGCTGTTAGTTTTAGTCGCTGTAAGAAAGAGCAGTTAAATGGGCTGTACTAGGAACTGCTGTCGTATCCTCATTCCATGTTGCAGTTAGGTTATGAACCAGTTCAATAAAACAACAACAAAAATCCTGCTGGGAAAATGATCCAAATGCTATATTTTATGACGTTAAAGAAGGCTAGCTGTCTTTCAAGGATAATGAAGTGAGAATGTATGGTTTGAATCATATTCCCAAACCACTACCCAGTAAAGTGGATCCAGCAACATATATGCAAGGAAACTTCTGGAAATTTGTGCTATAAATTTCAAATGAACACAACTGGTTTGTCTAGTCATCAATTTTGGTGAACTTAAGTTAAATTATGCCAGATGCCAAGTAAGAGCTATGGCTTTGAACCAAATGACCAGCGAAAGCTAAAGCCAGGCAAGGAAGAATAAGTCGCCAAGTACTGAAGCTTTTTTTTTTTTTTTTTTCCCATGAAGCCTGTTAGCACACTTAATTTGGGCAATTTCAACTTAGTTTCAAAGAAACAAACTGGCAAACAAATGTTAAATTTTTTGAACCAAATGCAAAGGTATTTGTTAATAAGATGTACAATCCAATTCTTTATAGTAGAAGTAAGAGAATAAATATATGAATGCCTCCTGCCAATTCAACTTAGCCTTTCATTAGTTTAATAGGCTTTATGCATCATCATCCTCAACTGATTCAGAAAATCCAAAATGGAAAAGAATTTATATCCCAGTAAATTTATGGAACTGGCTCAGGTACTTAACTAGCATAAAGAGAATATGACCCCATGAAAATAAGACATGCTGTTGTCATCAGTAAAACAAGTTTACTGGATCAGTTTTCAGGGCTACCATACGCAAAAATGGGTACCATGGGTGGAGTGACTACAGGAAGCTTTTTCAAAGAAGAGCTATGCTTTAAATGATTCTTTGAATTAAAAAGAGGAAAGAGGGATTTCTTGATGCTTGGATTCTCCCCGTTGGTTGAATCTGTCTGTAATATAAGATACAAATAAGCTAATTGCAAAAAAAAGGTGCTTTAATAGAAATCACTAGCCATTGGCAGCCCTCAAATTATTAAATGTTTAACAGTTATGGAAATAATATGTGGGCTGTGTCTCAAGAGGTTGGGCACAATGAGGTTAATAAGGTAAACTCAAGATAAGCACAAACTTCTAAGTATATAATGTAGTCATGACCAATAACTATAGTAGAAATGCCTGGAGACCTGTACACATCTAGTTACAGCTTATGAAGGATCTATAATCATAAATATTCTGAAGAATATGTTTCGTGAGATAGTGATGAACTTCAGTGTTTCCTAACTGCTACAGAAGACATCAGCAACTAAAGTAATCTACCATGTGGTTTGTCTGTTAGTAAAGAAAAGACTATAAATCCTCTTAAACTTGGTTAAGTCTTGAGCTAGAAAATAAAACTTGAAGAGGACTAGAATTGTTGTGGAACAATAATGTTAAATAAGAAGGAAGTCTTGTCCTATAGCGCTAGAAATATGTACCTGACTAAAAATACCTGGCGCAATTTAGAATTCTGGTTTTCAAGCAAAGAAATAGGAAGTTTACTCTTTCATCTTTAAACTGAAACATCATTGCAAGTTGAGTTTCTAAGTAGGATGCAATTACCAAGTTGGCAAAGCCACCATATGCTTTGAGGGCTTATGTAATTTCCCCGATATGTAACTGAAGCCAGATTCCAGATTTGCTTGAGACACCTTTATAATGCAGAATTATTTATGGCAATGCTTTTCTCTTTTTTGGTTATCTTAATTATCGGAGAACTACAGTATATATATAAAGATATTCAAACCATCTTTTTTATGTGTATGAAGAATTAGTGTAGGGGCCAGGAGTTCGGCCTAGTGGTAGAGTGCTTGCCTAGCACGTACAAAGACCTGTGTTCAATTTCTCTGTTCCAAATACATAGAAAAGGCCAGAAATCGTGCTATAGCTTAAGTGGTAGAGCTCTAGCCTTGAGAAAGCTCAAGGACAGTACTCAGGCCCTGATTCAAGCCCCAGGACTGGTTAAAAAGAATGTAACATAGTCCATGAATTTCCCTGTTCCAATGAGGAACCCCAGGGAGGAGTTAAACTTGCATTGCTAAGGAAGCAAGAAGAAAGCTCTCAGAGGATGTCCAGGAAGGGAGGATGTGCCGGGAGAGCCAGTTTTTTGTTCTCCCAATTGGTTGTGTGACTTAGGGCAGGTAACAACTTGCTTGGGCTCAAGTCCTATACTAGGGACCTAGACTTAGGATTTACTCAGCCTTAGAATGTCCCATTTCTCTATGCAGGGGGCATCAGATTTCCATTTCTTTGAATCTTATGAAAAAACTTACACAATGTCTTAAAATTTGTTTCATCAAATTTCCTTTTTCTGAATTCTAGAAAACGAAAACAAATTAGCTTTAATTATATTTGAATGCTTATTCAAAGGCTGAGTTAATACAAAGCCAGACCTACAAGCCTGAGATCTGGCTGGCTCAACAGAGTGCTCTTTAGATATCTTTCTCAATTCCAAAGCTCTTATTTATTTCCATTTAATTTTTTAAAAATACAGAGGCACAAATTTTGGGGGGGAGAGGAGAGTTTGGAAAGCTTAAGGCATATAGCCTGTGGGAAGATACTTTGCAGTTAGTTCAAATATCTGAAAGAGTAATTTTAAGTGGAGAGAATAATTTTCCTATTTACCCTAACCTACACAATGTGTGTGTGCCCACACACGTATGTGTGTGTGTGGGCACACACTGGTCCTGGGGCTTGAATTCAGGGCCTGTATGCTGTACCTGAGTTTCTTTTTTTCTTAAGGTTAATGCTCTACCACTTGAGCCATAGCTCCACTTTTGGCTTTTATGTGGAGGGGGAGGAGATAGTTTATTGGAGAAAAGAGTGTCTGAACTTATCTCAGATCTCAGCCTCCTGAGTACCTAGGATTATAGGCATGAGCCACCAGAGCCCTGTCAGCCTATACTATTTAAGTATTTAAAATTTGAACTGAATCCTGACTAATAAAGTCAATTAGTATGCATGTGCTCTATTAATGTATCCACAGTGACCAAGAGCTGTTGGTCTCCTGTTGGTCTAAGACAGACATAAAAATCTAAATGTATACACAAACACCTTTAATTCCTTGGTGTTTACTATTTTCTACCATTTAATCATCCACAATAGACATAGATCTTTAGTTAAAAACAATAATCCCAAAATTAAACCCAAAAAAAGTGGTCAGAAAGAGGTAGCAAAAGTTTTTTCGTTTTTTTTTTTTTTTCCTTGTGGGTCATGGGGCTTGAACTAGTCCAGGGCGCTGTCCTTGTACTCTACAGCTCAAGGCTATAGCCCTACCCCTAGGTCTGGGCGTTGTCCCTGAGCTCTACAGCTCAAGGCTACTGCCCTACCCTTGAGCCAGGCCCCACTTCTAGGGGTTAATTGGAGATAAGAGTCTGAGGTCCTTTTGTGCCCAGGCAGGCTTTTGAACCTTGATCCTCAGATGTCAGCCTCCAGAATAGCTAGGATTACAGGCGGGCAAGCCCCTGCTCTGCTTTGAGGTAGCAAGTTTAATGTTCTTGATAGTATTATATAGACACTGGAAAAGTGTTATTTATTTAGTAATGGAAGCATTTTAAGCATCCCTAAACTAAGTCAGATTATTTGTTCATCCAATCTTAGTAACAGATTTAGTAACATTTGAAAGAGTACACTTTTGATTTGACACTGTCAAAAATACATAGGTTTTCCTGGCCAGAGAAAATTTCAGCAATATTTTGCAGGATTTAAAATGAAGATAGTAAGGGGCAGGGAGTTTGGCCCAGTGGTAGTGCTTATCTAGCATGCATGTAGACCTGGGTTTGATTCCTTGGTACCACATACATAGAAAAAGCCAGAAGTGGTGCTGTAGCTCAAGTGGTAGAACACTAGGCCTTGAGAAAGCCCAAAGACAGTGCTCAGGTTGAATTCAAGTCCCAGGACAGGCAAAAAAAGTGAAAATTGTAAAGTTTGTGTAGTGACATATATTATGTGTAAATGTAGAAAAAGATACACTGTTAAAAGACAGAATATTAAATTGCACTAGAATGATTTCTGTTTAACATAAACTATACACATACCCACCCCTATTTTTCTTTTCTTGCCAAGCCCCACTTCCCTTTTGCTAGAGGTTAACTGGAGATAGGAGTCTCAGATCCTTTTTGTCCCCTGGCTGGCTTTGAACCTTGATCCTCAGATATCAGCCTCCTGAGTAGCTAGGATTACAGGCGTGAGCCACCACGCCTACCCGCTACACACACACACACACACACACACACACACACACACACACACACACACACACACACACACACACACACACACCTCTTTCTTCCACAAACATATGTATAGGATAAAAATGATATGGGGCAATATATCAAAATAATTTTCTAAGTTTTTTCCTATCTTTATATCCCTTCATAATTTTTACAGGAGTATAAATCTACATGGATAAGACATTTCTTGAGAAATTTATTAAACTGTTCCATCATACCCAAATTAAAACATCTCCTACTCTTGGGAGATTTTACTGACACTAGAAAAGGTATGGTGAGAGGACAGTTGAATACACTTTATTAAAAGAGACATCCACTGCTATGCATGTCAGTTCTCAGTAAGAAATTAACTTTGATTGCCACAGTGTATAAAATGTAGACTAATGCAGAAACCTATGCCATTATAGACAGAAATTGGCTATGTACTTACTGTTTGAGATTTCTTCTTTTTCTTTTTCATTGACCTGAAAAAACCTTGCTTCTCCTTTTCTTTGAGCTGATCAGAATGACTGATATTTTCAGGACTTTTCCTAAATGGGAAGACATTTTTTTCATATTGGTCTTTCAATCATTCTCTTGGCATTGTGTGACAAACATAATGCATGACACCAGGTTCAAGGCCATGAACAATCAAACACGTAGGTAAAAGTTCTCTAAAATCACAGGAGGAACTGAATTTAATCAGCATGGTTAACAGCTATCCTTTGGAACAGGCACGCACATACTAGCAATTTGAACACTATTATCCATGATCTATGACTGTGCAAAAGGACCATTTCATGCTGTTGAAAGCCTCAGAATTAGAGATTCTGAAAAGTGTATGGCCTCTAGAGGATGTCTTTTTCTGTAACTCTCCAATGGTAAGATCAGAAACATTCTCAATACCTTCATTTCTCCATTTACCTATTAAAAACCAACTCAATAATTTTATTAGCAGCAAGCCAAGATATTGAACATAAAAATCAATGCTGCCATATAAGTATTATAAAATTATAAAGATTGCCAGAAATATGGGAAATTCTTAATTATTCATTTCAACTATTTATCAAAACTAAATTAAACATACTTTAAAATGTAGGCAGGATGAATATTTTAATACAAAGCACTCATGCAAAAAAACAGCTAAAATACTGACATTAAGCTTAGTACCATACATACACCACGCTAATTCACTTCATTAATTTTAAATTAATGAATGAAATGAGGTGAAGTAAACTTAAGGCTGTCCCTTAGCTTTTTTTTGCTCAAGCCTAATGTTCTATTCCCTGAACTACATTTACACTTTGGGCTTTTGGGAACAAGAGTCTCATGGACTTTTCCGCCCATAGTAGCTTAGAATGGTAATCCTCAGATCTTAACCTCCTAAGTAGCTAGGATTGTAAGTGTGAGTCACTGGCACCAAAGCTACTATTGGGTATTTTAATAAAAATAGAAAATATTCTGGGGCTGAGAGTTTGGCCTAGTGGTAGAGTGTTTGCCTAGCACATACCAAGACCCAAGTTAGATTCCTCAATACTACATACATAGGGAAAGCCAGAAGTGGTGCTGTGGTTCAAGTGGTAGAGCAGTAACCTTGAGGAAAACAACCCAAGGACAGTGCTCAGGCCCTGAGTTCAAGCCCCAGGAATGGACAAAAAAAAGATAGGAAACAATATCATGGTACCAACAAAATGTTTGTATTTGTATGATAAAAAGGATTTACACCATTTTACAACCCTTAAAAAGCAACTCAGCATCATTCTTGAAAAACTCATTCAATAGACTTTCCTTTAAACACCAATTGTCTATATGATTAGGGAGAGTCATTTTCTTAAATGACTGGATTTCATCTATAAATTATTCCCTAAAAGAAAGAATGGATGAATTATTAAAAGTGATAACTGATTTATATTCATTTCTTTAGAATACCTAACAGTATTGATTAAAATATATAAGAAAATATGAGCAAAGTAACAGCTGGCTTTTATCTTATTAAAGTGTGTAAAGGAATAAAGCATCTAAATAAATTGATTTGAATGACAGAAAATACCACAAATATTCAAAATAAATCACATCTTCAAAGAATATGCACTAAAATATTAAGTAAAATCACTAAGATTCAAAACTTTCTACATGGGGTAAGTCCATTTGTATTTCACAAGGTATATATAGGGGTATAAAGCACGTGCATTTTTAAAGGGCAGAAAGAAATCAAGCATGGTGGCACATGCCTATAATTCCATTTATTAAGGATACTGAGGGAAGAGAATCATTTCAGAAGAGTTCAGGAGTTTGAGACTATCCTATGGAACATATTGAGACTCCCATCTCAAAAAAGAAAACAAAATCAGACCAGCGTAGTGGCTCACATCTATAATCCTAGCTACCCAAGAGACTGAGATCTGAGGATCTCGATTCAAAGTCAGTCTAAAGTCCCTGACACTCTTATCTCCAATTAACTACCAGGAAACCAGAAGTGATGCTGTAGCCCAAGGGGTAGGGCAGTAGCCTTGAGCTGAAGAGCTCAGGGACAGCGCCCAGGCTCAGAGTCCAAGCCCTACAACCAACAAGAAAGGAAAGAAAGAAAAGAAAGAAGGAAATAAGAAAGAAAGAAAGAAAGAAAGAAAGAAAGAAAGAAAGAAAGAAAGAAAGAAAAAAAAAGATTATCATATCTAGGCAGAATTATTGATATATATTTTATTTTAACATCAAACATGTACAAAGATATAAGAAAGGTTTTATAAGTCATGGAAAATTGATTTTAAAGAACAAAATCGGAACATCAAAGATAAGGAGGGACAGACAGCAAGAAAAAGAGAAAAAAATTAGAGGGATAGAAGAAACGACCCCTTGAAGGCCCAAGGAACATTTCTTTCTTCTTTTTTTTTGTCGGTTGTAGGACTTGAATTCTGGGCCTGGGTGTTGTCCCTAAGCATTTCAGGGCAAGGCTACCACCCTACCTCTTGAGCCACAGCACAACTTCTTGTTTTCTGGTGGTTAACTGGAGATAAGAGTCTCCCAGACTTTAGTGCCCGGGCTGTCTTTGAAGTGATCCTCAGATCTCAGCCTCCTGAGTAACTAGGATTACAGACGTGAGCAACCGTGCCGTGCTGGGTAGAACATTTCTTCTTAAGTGGTAAGCCTAAAACTTAATGGAGAAGTAAAATTCTCTGCCATGGTCCAAATGTTTTTGTTTGTTTGTTTGTTTCTTTTTGTCATGGGGCTTCAACTCTGGCCTGGGCACTGTCCCTCTGCTCTTCAGCTCAAGGCTACCACCCTACCCGTTGGCTACAGCCCCACTTCCCGTTTTCCTAGAGATTAATTGGAGATAAAGAGTCTCTCAGCTTTGTATTTCCAGAGCTGGCTTTGGACCTCAGTTTCCTGATTACAGGCGTGTGCCACCCACCACCAGCCAAGTCCAAAAGTTTTTAAAACTCATTAGGACTTAAGATTTTAAATATCACCAATAGACGTTTCAGCTAAAATTATAAAAAAATTATAATTCAGCACAACTATAACATTAACTAGCTTTGGAATTCTTGTACAATGCAATGATCATCTTAGAAGCTAAAAAAAACTTCAGATATGCTAGAACTGGTGCAAATGAGTTAGCAGACAGTTAAAAGATTCTGTAGCTGTACTATTGTAATATTGGACAAATGACTCTGGGTGAATGCGATCTCAGGGGAAATTGGAATTTCAGTAGAGTTTTAGCACTGGTAGAAGAGGAAAGAAATATGGTGACAGCAGTCCTAGGAGGAAGCAGGATTTTGCCTCAGAAGAGGAGAGTTCATCCAGGATGAAACAATAATATGAAAGTAGGGGTTTAGAGAAGAGGATAGTAATAGGAGGAGAAGGAAAAAAAGATGTTTTTACAGTTTGGTTTTTTATTGAGTCTGTAAGGCACAGGGAAGATAAATCAAAAATAATCTGCACTAGGTCTTCAGAGGCACTGGATATACTATAGTACAGGTAAAGCAGGCCAAATATGAGGAAACATTTTTGAGCTGAAGCTAAGTGGGTAGTAGGGCTCAGATATAGGCAGAGTGAGATCTCAGGGCCCAAAAGAAAAGGGAAATAAATTACCCTTCAACTAGATGAAAGCTAGGCATGAAATGTGAGTGTTTGATCATAAGAGAAGAAATGTTATCTGAGAGAAGGGAGATTGGAAAAAGGGGAAAAAACAAAGCAAAGGAGAGACTACCTAGAAACATACCAGTTGGTTTTTGAAAAAGCCTGAGAGACTGAGAGACAGAGAAAGCCAGGGACAAAGAGACCACTGTTTTGAACAAGGCACATGAGAAGCTGTTCTGAGTACAGAGAAAGGAAGAAAGGGCCTTGGACATGGACATGAATCACTGAGCCAAAGGGACAAGACTGTGGTTGATTATTTTCCGTATCTGTGCTCGGTGGTTACTGGGATTTCAGTCAGTAGCTTTGTGCTGTGTAGGGAAGAAAGAAGTTACATAGAAGGATAGAAGGATAGGCAGGGGCTCACATCAATTTTGGGAATGAAAGATCTGAGAAAGACTATCCATCTAGTCACTGGTATATTATCTAGGGCCAACAGCTCTGGCCAAAATTGTGTGTGTGTGCACGTGCGTGTGTGTTTTGTGTGTGGTAGGGGACAATAGGGATAAGGGCACTTCCCCACACATTCAGGTGACTCGAGGCCACTCAACCCAAGAGCTGTTCCATGTGGGGGTGGGGTCAAGGGGAAAGAGGAAATTCCAAGGAACAAAGTAAAATTAAAATCGATTTAAAGTCAACCAAGATTTACAGAGTAGTTGATATATGACAGGCCCTGCGTTAGATGCTGACTATACAGAGATGAATTAAATAAGGAGCCTGACCTTACTTAAGGTGCTCCTCACAGGACACAGGTATGGGGATCAGGCAGCAGTGTCAGACTTTTGGTTTCAGTATAATCTCTAAGAGAGTAGCATGGAAAATGAGAAGAGGTGAGGGGCATTTCTCTGTGTCACTTTCCCTGCCACATCCCTCCTCTGGTAGTGTGATAGGTGGTCAGCTGGTCAGCTAATAGGTAAGATGAAAAATTCAACAAATGATTCTCTAAGAGTAATTCTGAGAGGCAAGAGTGACAAGCTATCACAAATGCAATATATTCATAACTGCATTAAGAAGAATAAGACGGGTATTATGCAACATAATTCTTCACTTATCTGAACTAATGGGATTTTAAATTAATTTAGTTTATAGTTTCACTGTCAACTCAAACCCAATTTTATGGCAGTTTTTCTAAACATATTTCAACTTTTTGTCTGTTAAGGAAAGCCAGTACAATCGATTCTATCAGTATATACTCTAAATGGGTATTTATAATATGCATGATTTCCTATCAGGGACTGTGAAAAAAAGAGAAACACCTGCTTTTCTCCACAGCTATTGCTCGGAATCTTCCCTCTGTACTGTGTAGTTACTGAAGACTATTTCTTGTCCTGCTGCCCTCAGACCCCACTGCTAGAATTTGGCTCTGAATGAGAGTCCAGCTGTCATGCTATTAGTAAGAGATGATGAATCTGGTTGCATTAACTATTTTTCTTATTCAGATATACTTTAGCTAGGTTTGCGACAGCTGAGATAATCAGAATAACGGCTCTTGCTATTAAACTACAGTATCTGTTTGCTGATTTAAAATATGACACAGCCTGATTTTCCATTGCGGAAAATATAAACATTGTATAAATATTTCTTCCTAAAAGAAATTTAAAGTACTACTATTAAGAAGACATGGATTGCCCTTCAGCTACTTCATAGTTTAATAGTATTTCATCATATTTTCTAACAAAGCCTCTTTGTTTTTCTAAGTTATCAAATGTGCACTTTTTTCAAATATAGAGAATATGAAAAGCAAACAGAGATTAAGAAAAACAATCAATATGAGTTAAGTTTAAATAATGATTGGATCACATTAAAGGCATGAAAATAGACATGTCATAAAAGTATTGTCAAGAGGGCTAGTAAACAAAAGAAGAGTGCCAATCCACCACTGACAATGCTGGAACCTTCTCAAGCCTTATGTAGAGATGACTTGGTGAAGAATTAGCTGAAGTCCAATGTCCCATTGTCCCTGTGATTTATTTAAACAACCTACTTCATTTTCCACACAGATACCAGGCAAAAAATTCCATTCAAGTTGGGCTCAGTGGCTCACGCCTGTCATCCTAGCTACTTAGGAGGCTGAGATCTGAGGATCAAGGCTCAAAGCCAGACCAGGCACCAAAGGACCTAAGACTCTTATCTCCAATTAACCTCTGGAAAATGGGAAGTGAGGCTTACCTCAAGGGTAGGGCGGTAACCTTGAGCTGAAGCACTCAGGGACACTGCCCAGGCCTAGGGTTAAGGTGGTAGCCTTGAGCTGAAGAGCTCAAGGGCAATGCCCAGGCCAAGTTTAGCCCCATGACCTACCCCCCACAAAAGTATTCCACTCAATAGAAAATCCAAAAGATAAAAAAAAATGATTTCTTTTTTTGAGACAGAGTCTGGCTATGCAGGCCAGATTAACTTCAAATTTACACTCTTTCTGCCTGAGCATCTTGAGTTTGGGGATTATAGTGCTCCTCCACAGTTACATTTAATTTTGATATGATCTACTTAATTTTCATAGGATTGTGGTAATCTATAATTCAAGTTTTTTTTTAAATCATTGCCATTTCATTATGCAAGTACCAGAAAGAAACACCAATTACTTCCCTACTTGTATGTTCTCTTTTTTAATTTCTTTGTCAGATGTGAGGCTTGAACTCAGGGCCTGAGCCTTTCCCTAAGCTTTTTTGATCAAGCCTAGCACTCTACCATTTTGCACGACAGCTCCACTTCTGGTTTTCTGGTGGTTATTTGGAGATAAAGAGTCTCATGGACTTTCCTTCCCAGGCTGGCTTCAAACTGTGATTCTCGGATTTCAGCCTCCCAAGTAGCTAGGATTACAGGTATGAGCCACCAGTGACCAGTGACTATCTTACTTGTATATTCTTATACATTAGACACTATTCTCAGGGCTTGTCAAAGCTATACCTGAAAACAGTCAGCACCAGCAACTAAAATTATACAGAGGATTTTTTCTACATATTAGGGAGCAAAAACCATCACAAGGATTTATCACTATAAGAAATTTATCAGCAAAGTTAGATGGAGAGGAGACACTTGACAAATCAGTGAGGTTAACTGCATGAAAGACAATAACCACAGTAATTAGTATTAATAAGCCCTTAAAGTCCCAGACACTGTTTTGGTTCTTTTTGTGTATTACCTCATGGAAATACCAGATGATCCCCATGAATGAAGTGCTATTTCTCCCTTCTTGATCATATAGCAAGGGATCAAAACCCAGGGCTTTTGTGAATGCTGAGCAGGCATTCTTCCATTGAGCTATATCCCAGTTGGGAAGTGCTATTCTGAGCCCTATTTAGAGATGAGGAAATCAAGGCACACACACACACACACACACACACACACACACACACACACACACACAGCTAGATGATGACTTCAATCAAGATACACTATTTTGAATCTAAGCTCTAAGGGTGCTTATATTGGAAAAGAACAGTTATAAAATAACCATATTTTACTATTGCTTTAAGAATAATTCTCACCATAGCTTACAGCACTGAAACTTTGCTAAAATGTTGCCTACAGGGTCCAAATTGTGAAGCCACAGGGGTTAGGAGCACTGATACAAAGTCCTCTGCCATATGATGGACTCAATCATTCTTGTCCTTATCTAAATTTGATATATATATATATATATATTTATTTTATTTTTTTTTTTTTGCCAGTCCTGGGCTTGAGCTCAGGGCCTGAGCACTGTCCTTGGACTTTCTCAAGGCTAGAGCTCTACCACTTGAGCCTCAGCACCACTTCCGGCTTTTTTCTATGTATGTGGTACCGAGGAATCGAACCCGGGTCTTCATGCATGCTAGGCAAGCACTTTAACCACTACGCCAAACTCTCGGCCCATTTTTATTTTTTAATTGCCAGAATGTATAGAGGGGTTACAGTTACATTCGCTAAGTAGTAAGTGTATTACTTCTCACACATTGATACCCCTTCTCATGTTTTTGTCTCTATTTTCATCCCTCCACCCCCTCCCAATCATCTTGTTTTCCCCCTTCCCTTTCCTATTTCAAATAAAACAAATAAAAGTATATACAATATACCAGGTAACAAAGTCAGATACAGTAACAATATGACATTAACCAAAGGGCAAAAAAAGAGAAGAGAAATAACATAAAAATAACAATCACACAAAAAGCTAGTGATATCCCTTTTCACTCTCTTGTTGGAGTACATAGTAAAGTTCTGTGGTCAGACTTTAAAAAATACTCTTCACCTCTAGATTCTGAGCAGTCTTCACTTGGTACCTGAGAATAGAAAATATTTTTTTTTTGCCAGTCCTGGGCTTGAGCTCAGGGCCTGAGCACTGTCCTTGGACTTTCTCAAGGCTAGAGCTCTACCACTTGAGCCTCAGCACCACTTCCGACTTTTTTCTATGTATGTGGTACCGGGGAATCGAACCCGGGTCTTCATGCATGCTAGGCAAGCACTTTAACCACTAGGCCAAACTCCCAGTCCCTAGAAAATATTTTTAAATGGGCCTTATTCTCTGGACATATCTGCTAATGGAACTTGATATCCATTGCAATTCTTTCCTTAAACTTTTCTTACACATGATACACAAAGGTAAAAGCATAAGAAAACTTGCCATATCATTTGAACCCTTGACTACCATTACGCTTCCATGATAGCAAAAAGGGATATACTCACCTGTGTTTTTCTATGAACTAAAGGTAGAAACTACAAACTCTGGAGTAAAAACTGTTTAGGTCTGAATTTTGGCACCTTCTATATGTTACTGGCTAACCAACTTCACTGTCTATTGAATAGCTTTGAGGGAAAAAAAATCCCAAGGACAGTGCCAAGATCCTGAGTTCAAGCTCCAGGACTGGCAAAAACAAAACAAAACAAAACAAAACACAGAAGTTCTCTAGATTCCTTAATCTACTATTAGAATAAAGTGGTAAAAACCAAAGCACTTACCAGGGATCAAATCCTGGTTGTCGTTTTGAGTGATTTGTTCCAGAACTGCTCTCAGATGGTAGAGAAGAAACTCTTGTTGACACATTATTTTCATGGAAAGAATTGTCTGGTCGTGGAGATGGCACTGAATGAAGTAAAAGTAAGTTACTGTTGTATAGTTAGGTCAAAATAGTTATCAAATTATTCTATTGCATTTTCTGGGACACAAAACAAACACAAACAAAACAGACCATCATCAATAAAAATCCTCATCTGCCTCTCATATAACTCTTGATTTTCTAAGAGTAGACTCATTCCAGGGAACATTCTCACTTTGCAGAGCTTACAATAGGAACATGTAAAGGTCAGTTAACAGCAAGCAAGAAAGCTGAGAAACTGCAGAGCATTGTAGAATATTTTCAGTATGGATATAACAGCCTTCTCCCAACTGCTTCACATTCTTTGAACTTAAGGCTTTCTTATAATAGATCCAACTGTGTAATATCTATTCTTAGTCTGAAATTTTTCTTAACAGTGTACACACTACAGTTTAAGTCTTGACACTTGGAAGTGCCACTCATGTATTTTTTCAACTAAATTACAAAGGAATTTGGTTACTTTTACAGAATATTTTTCTATACATTTTCAAGAGTGAACAGAAAAATGAACTATGATGTATGTGAGTACTCTTCTGTTTTTGGAAAAAGGATGGTTATTAACTTTTTCCACCCATTTCTAAGATTCTAAGATTTCTTACATATAAATAAAAACATACTATAAATTTCATCATAAAAGTAACATTCAGATCATATATCAACTGACCTCATTTCACCTGATTCTTAATCAATAGGAATGGAAATAAAGTATACTGGAAATATTTATCATTTCAATAATACCATACTGAAATGAGAGATGTCTCCAGGTATTTTATTTAGATGAATGTTTTCCTTCTGTTTCTTTTTCTTTTTTGCCAGTCCTGGCTTGAACTCAGGGCCTGAGCAGTGTCCTTGGGCTTTCTCAAGGCTAGAGCTCTACCACTTGGGCCATGGCACCACTTCTGGCTTTTTCTATGTAGGTCGTAACCATGGAATTGAACCTGGGTCTTTACACTACCACTAGGACAAACTCCCAATACCTTTACTTCTATTTCTAAATTTTTAAAAATGGTTGTGGGGCTTGTACTCAGGGTCTGGATGCTGTCCCTGAGCTCTTTTGCTCAAGGCTAGCACTCTACCACTTGGGGCCACTGTACACTTCCAATTTTCTGGTGGTTAGGTGGAGATAAGAGTCTTATGACTTTTCTGCTTGGGATGGCTTGCGACTCCAATCCTGAGATCTCAGCCTCCTGAGTAGCTAGGATTACAGGCTTGAGCTACTGGTGCCTGGCTTATTTCTAAACTTTAAAAATTGAACATTTAAATTAAAATGTCCTATTGGCCAAATCCTAAAATGTATTATGGGAAGCATTTTTCTGTTGTTAACCAATTTAATCTATTTGTAATCAAAATAAAACTGTATGCCCAGAAGCCAACCATTAATTTACTCATTTATAGCTTTATTAACATTTCATACTACAGGATTTTCTCTGGTCACTATAGAAATAGCCCCTAGGCTAGTTAGTGCTCTCTACCACTGGAGCCACAACTCCACGTTGGCTTTTCAGTGTTTAATCGGAGATGTGACTCTCACAGACTGGTCTGGGCTAGCTTGGAACTGTAGCTAGGAATATTGGAGTGAGCCACTGGTGCCTAGCAAAAATATATTTCTAAGGCTTTTTGCAAGTTCAAGTAATAAATATTTGTGAAGCTGTGTAACTCAGTGTTCTAGTTAATAAGAGAGAAAAAGAAAGAGAATTCAGAATATTTTGTGACATGAGAGTGGTAGTGGGAATGAAACCCAGAACTTTGCATATGCTAGGCAAGCTCTCTAACACAGAGCTACACTGGCAGTCCAAGACCTGGGAATCTGTGGGCAACTCTCAAATATGTGGGAAAATGCACACTGAGAACCAGTTCAATATGGTCTCCATTGTTTCAGAGGCACTGACAAGATACAATGAGAGAAATACAGAAGGAAATACTTCATTTCTTCTGGGGTGGGAAGGAAAGATTTCATGCTAGAGAGGATCTAAGGGAAAGGACACAAATACGATGTACCAGCAGGATGAAAGCAATGTGTTTCAGGTCATTACAGAGGCTGGTCTGGCTGGGCATCAGAAAGATTTGGCAAGGAGTTAGCTAGGGTGCAGCTGGAGTGGATAGCAAAGGTCAAACCATGGACAGTTTGTAATATCATCTTAAGGAATTCAGATTTTGCCCTGATGTCATCAGAAAGCTAACAAGGGGCTCACAACCAGAAGAAAGAAAGGGTATTGGGGTGGGGTGATGGAAGATAATGTGTTGGTTGTCTTGCTCTGTATGCTTTTTGTCGGTTGCAGGGCTTGAATTCTGGACCTGGGTGCTGTCCCTGGCTCTTCAGCACAAGGCTACCACCCCACTCATTGAGCCACAGCACCACTTCTGGTTTTCTAGTGGTTAAAAGGAGATAAGAGTCTCATGGACTTTAGTGCTCAGGCTGGCCTTTGAACCATGATTCTCAGATCTCAGCACATATGTGACATTGGGTTGTTTTTTTATGATTGATTAATGAGTGGTATGATCAATGGGAAGCTTCAGAACCATCATTCCAGGGACTGTTTTAATGGAGGCCTTGGGAGACAAGTTAGGAAGCAATCCAAAGAGCTCAGGCAGAAGTCAGGAGGGTCTGATGAAGGTGGTAGGACCAGTGGCAGAGAGAAATGCTAGAAGGTGACAATACAGGCAAGAACATCATAGGTCTGATATTAGTAGGGGAGTAATCCAAGGCATGGGTTGCAGATGTCTTCAGCAGAGAGGAAGGATGCTAGCAAATGCTGAGAGTGGCTTACCTCTGTAAAAGCTACCAACTCTCCGTGGGACAGGATCATTGTACAAATGTCTGTTTTCTTTGGGGGCTGTGCCATCATCAGAGTGTGGGTCATGATATACTCCACCCTAAGGCAGAAAACACGTTTAAAACATTAAGCCACAGAGTGATGATGATATCACTTACAAACTCAGGCCAGCACCTACTGAAACATTATTTACTCAAAGATAGTTTTAAAAGAAAACTCAAGATTAGTTCATGAGGAAGACTATTAACTTTATAAGCCAATATGACTTATTTGTGGGAGACTGGGTATGAACGCAGTTAGAAAACTAGACTGTAGTGATATTGAGTAAGTAATCCTTACAGACCATTACACAGTAAGATGTAGCAATTCTGAATTCAGACCTCAGACTTCTGGCGAGTGTGGAATGAAGAAGTGCCTTCTCTGGAGGGTTCTTTGACAGAGGGTCTCGCTACAGTCATCTCGGGTGGGAGCTGTTCTCCAGGCTAGAAGTCAGATTTAAAAGGATTCGTGAGAGCATACTATTTCCAGAAATGAAAATCCCCAGGCTCTTAATATAACTAATACAATAGCCAGCCAACATTAAAAAAAAAATGTTGGTTGGCTAAAATGTAACTTGTCCTATAAATAAGTGAATTTCCTAATGAATGTAATGTAAGTCAAACATATTTCAAGAGACAAGAGTGAAATTCTCATTAAAGTTACAGGATTAAATTATTCTGAAAATAGTTCAGTTAAATTATTAAAAACAGAAAAAGTCTAATATCTAGACAGTCATGGTTTTGAGCAGCATTCTGGTTAGAGGTTCTATCTAGCAGATTTGAAGATAAAGTCCCTTAAAAAGAAGGGTGCAGGATTTATATGACAGAGTTAGATGAAAATAAATCTTTCTTGAATGCATCAAGGAATAGACTATGTCTTCTTAATATTTTTTTATCTTAAAACTTATAAACTCTACAGTCTATGTACTTCAAATTCTCTTCTTCATCCTCTTCATAGTAGCAGTACTTATGTTCCAAGTATTGCTTATCTATAATTATGATGACGTGCATCTCCAGAGATGCTACTGTTACCTAGCTCTCTCAAGGAAGTGAGTCACAGCTGCGGTACAACTTTCGATCCACAATGATGCCCGAGAGGGGTGGGGGTGGAGGAAATGGCATATTTTTCTACTCTTGGAAAAAAAGATGAAGGAACACAATTATCAAGTCATTAGAAGGAGTTCGTTGTTTTTAGTATGTATGCATTACACAAGAAAGAGTATTACCTTCAGTCTAGATGACATATAAAAGATATTTTACTTAAAGTTTAAAATATCATCCAATCTTTCTCTCCCTCACTGCCCAATGGATCTAGAGAATTTTGAGCAGGAATTCATTCAGTGAGGTACTTTCTTCAATGGTGTAACAAGGTCTCATTTGACCTTTATTACCTGTACTGTTCACAAAGACCTTCAGACAAGTCTTAGAAAACAAATTACATGTATCTAACCAAAGCTCAGTAAAAGTCCTCATGCTTCCATATACGAGAATATGTCCCATGACTTACTCACAGTTCTCTTCCTTTTCAAGTCTCTGGCTACCTTTGTGGCCTTTAAATGTGTCTTTGCATGTCTGGCATTTTCCTCTTGGACTAGACTTTACTAACAGCTGGATCTGTGCTTAGCCCACAACAGTCGCTTATAATTAGCTAAGACCACCATTATTCTCTGAGCAAGTCATTTTTCCTTTTTCTAAGTAGAACTGATTTGTGAATTTTTACTTTTTTCTATCATACTATGATTACTGCTACACTTTTCTTGGTTTGCCATCTATCTTCTATGAGCTGCTACATCCTACAGCTCTTTCTAGGTTCTTTCTCTCTATGAGTCTTCAGGGCCTCCTTTGACTATTCCTGACTCTATTTCTGACCTCTGTAAATGCTTTCCCTCCACAGTGTCTCTCCTTACTATACCAAACCACTACTTTTTCCAGTGTCTTAAGGGATACCTTGGATCTAGAGACTGCCTCAAAAATCACTGCTTCCGGGGCTGAGAGTTTGGCCTAGTGGTAGAGTGCTTGCCTAGCATGCACAAAGACCCGGGTTCGATTCTTCGGTACCACATACATAGAAAAAAAAATGCAGAAGTGGTGCTGAGGCTCAAGTGGTAGAGCTTTAGCCTTGTAAAGTCCAAGGACAGTGCTCAGGCCCTGAGCTCAAGCCCAGAACTGGCCAAAAAAAAAATCCTGCTTCCTTCACATTAAACTAATTGGGAAATTTGAGCAACCCACCTTCCTTCTCTGAGCCTCTGCATGATCATCTGTGAGATGAAAGGGTTAAAAACCAGGGGCTTCAAAAATCCCTTCTTCCACCAGGAAAAGGAACTCCAAGAAAAGAAACACTGAATGCTTTTCCCTATACTTAACACTGCAGCTGACAAATTCTATTGCTTCTACTTTGAGCAGTCCTTGAGATTGGTATTCAGTCTCCAACACATTCTCCTGATTTCATGCGTGGATTAGTGCAAAAGTCACTCCAACTCTTGGAACTTTCAGTTCACCAACATGGAACCTGTTCCAATCCTGGAAGATACCATTCTATGTCTAGTCTGTATTACTTTCCTTTTTCTTGGAATGTTCCTTCTCTCTTTCTTTTTTCTTTCAAGCCACACTCCTACTAGTGCTATACCTTCCTCCCCAAGTGAAATATCTACCCACTTGGAAGTCCCTGCTTAGATGCCACCTCCTCTGAGACTCTCCCACAATGCCTAGTATGGACCAGCACACTGTCCCTTCTCCGCCTGGCATACCTGCACACCTCTGTATAGCTGCAAGAATATGACCTCATGATATCATAGTGACTGATCTGCTGGCAAGTGTCCCTGGCCAATTTCCTTCGAGAGGAAAAGGATTCTATCCCTCTCATGGTCAGGATTTGCCTGAATACAGCTTCATTCTTTAGTCATTTACTGCTTGTCTACATACCCTTTTCCAGAACAAAATCTTCAGCTGCTCCTGAAGCCATTTCTCATTATTACTGCTCACCATGATCTATCCCTGTTCTCAACTCCTATCTATAGCCAGTATCCTATGAATATAGGTCTTATCTCACTTATAACTTAATCTCTGACCAAAACTAAGTTTCTCAGGGACTGGAACCTACCTTATCTTAGATTGTCCTGAGTGCCTAAAAATACTCAGTAGAGAAGGTACTCACTGTCTAAATAATAGCAGTATCACTACAGCTGCAGCAGCAAAGACCAAAATATGTTAGACCCTTGCTCAGTGTCACACACTGGTCACAGGAGTTTTCTTTTCTTTTTTTTTTTTTGTGGGTCACGGGCCTGGGTGCTGTCCCTGAGCTCTTCAGCTCAAGACTACCACCCTACCTTTGAGCCAAGCCTCACTTCCCATTTTCTAGGGGTTAACTGGAGATAAGAGTCTCAGGTTCTTTTGTGTCCAGGCTGGCTTTGATCCATGATCCTCAGATCTCAGCCTCCTGAGTAGCTAGGATTACAGGCATGAGCACCTGGCAAGTTTTGTTTTTTTTTTTTTTTAAATACATGAAATCATGAAAACATGGTCTAAGAATGTTATTTCTTCTCAGTAGATCAGGATTAGTTAGGAGTCAATACGATGAAGCATTATTCTAAAAATACTGCCTGAAGACTTAAAATCAATTTTTTGTCTGGTCTGATGGTAAATTTACCTGTAGTTCTAGATAAATTGAAAACCTTTCAATTCAGTTAAGATACTGAGGAATGCAATTGAGAAAATACTAATAAATTCACACTAACTCTTGAGAAACCATATAGCTGATGACTTCTATAATAAATCAGAATAGAATTCTCAACAAAACATTCCCAAAAGGAATATTTAATAAACAGCTGGGTGCAGTGGCTCATGCCAGTAACACCAGCTATGATTAGAGGACAGGACAGGCAAAAAGTTAGCAAGACCATCTCAGCCAATACTCCAGGTAAGGCAGTACATGTCTGTGGTTGCAGCTGAGCAGGAGAGTAAGAGGATCATAATCCAGGCAGATGATAGGCAAAAAACAAAAACAAAAACAAAAACAAGGCACGATCTAAACAATAACTTAAATCCCAAAGGGTTAAATGTGTGGGTCATGTGGTATAATGACTGCCTAGCAAGCATTAGGCCCTGAGTTCAAATCCTAGTTATCACCAATTTTTTTTGTGTGCCAGTCCTGGGCCTTGAACTCAGGGCCTGAGCACTGTCCTTGGACTTTCTCAAGGCTAGAGCTCTACTGCTTGAGCTGCAGCACCACTCCTGGCTTTTTTTCAAGTATGTGGTAGCAAGGAATCAAACCTGGGTCTTCATGTATGCTAGGCAAGCACTCTGTCACTAGACCAAACTCCTGGCCCCAATTTTTTTTAAAGTAACTAATAAAATTATTTTTTAAATAGAATAATCCAAGTAGTGTTTCTTCCTGTCCACTCTACCAAGGGAAACATGGTCTCTTGCAGTAGGAGAAATTTTGATAACCCCATAAACACTGTCAACTCCCCACCCTGCCCCTTGCACCTTCACAACAAGAGCCACTAGATTGAGCCAAGGGGCTAAACTATACCTGGGGTGATAAAAGTTGCAGGCTGTTGGCTCTGGCTGCCATTCCTTGTCCTATGCTCAAGCTTCCATCCAAGCCTTTGGCTCTCACTTTGTCCCGGGTCACATACATGGAATGCCTGTGAGGACGCTGCTGAGAGGAAAAGGGGCTGGTGTAGCCCAGACCATAAGAAAAGGATTCGTGAGGTGTGGACAGTGAATGGGAATGGCTGCTGTCCATATGCTCTGGCAGCTTCAATTCCTCCATAGTTTTCGAGTGCCTAGTGGTGGTTCGGCGGGAGTCCAGAGTGCCGTCATTTCGATTATTTCTCCCCAAAGGGCTGAGCAAAGTTCTAGTGTCACTATGTCTTGTGGGGGTTGGGCTAGTGGGAGAGTTCAAGTCCAAGCAACTGGATGGGAAGTACCTACTGGAATTAGTCTCTGGGATTTGAGCCCTGGTTTCAGAAAGGTTGCTCACAGACTTCGAGTCACTCAGTGCCCCATGGCTTTTGGCCTTGGTCCTGTAGGAGGGACTCCGAGATGACTGGGGAATGGTGTCAATATAGCTGTGTCGAGTCTGCTTCTCACTAGGCTGTAGCGTCCCAGCTTTGCTCTGAGAGCTTTCCATGAATGAGTGTCGGTTCTGCTGAGATCTGCTGCTGGACTTGAGATACTTTGTACCTGGCCCTTCCGAGGGCTTTGTGTCAATGTTAAAATCAAACTCTGTTTTGGACTTCGCTTCTTTTGGGCTGAGAAGGTGAGGCATGTTGTTGTTGGTGAGATCTTTGCTGGTAGAGCCAGGCTGGGTGCCTGCTTGGTATGTTTTGGTGTGCATTGGACTAAGTGTAGCTCCAGCAAGGTTTCCATTCAGGAAGCTTTCATTGGCAGGAAGGCCTTCTTCAGCCCGAGGCAGACCCACACTTAGGTTCTGAATGTCCTTGCTGTTGGATCTGTGATGAGACTGTAAAGCAGCACCTTTGCTGGCTTGGCTTCTATGTTTAAAAAAAGGGGGGGAATGATATTAATAAAGAATGTAGGCTGGAAAGAAAAAAACACACATGAAGAGTTCACAGAAAAAAAAAAGAAAGTGAAAACAAAAGTTTCTCTCAATAGCAAGCGCATACAAAGAAAACCAAAACACACACTAACACACTTCAGTGTCTAAAAGCTTTATCCTAAATGTGTGACAGCCAATATCAAACTACTCGGGAGGCTGTTGCTTTGAAGCCAGACTAGATAGAAAAGTTCATAAGACTGTCTACAATTAACAACAACAACTACTACAATAATAATAACAACAACAACAACACCTCACCACCAGACTGGAGTTGTGATACAGTGGTAGCACACCACTCATAAGTGAAAAAGCTGAGCAAGAGCACAAGGCCCTGAGTTCAAGTCCTAGGAACACATACACGCATGTATGCGTGCATGCATGCTCGCGCTCTCTCTCTCTCTCTCTCTCTCTCTCTCTCTCTCTCTCTCTCTCTCTCTCTCTCTCTCTCTCTCACACACACACACACACACACACAATGAATCTTTTGCCTTTATGTAGTCACAGAATGAAAATTCTAGTAATGTATTCATTAAAAAATATGACATTTGGGCCAGAAGTTTAGCCTAGTGGTAGAGTGCTTGCCTAGCATGCACGAAGACCCGAGTTTGATTCCTCGGTACCACATACATAGCAAAAATCCAGAAATGGTGCTGTGGATCAAGCGGTGGAGTCTAGCCTTGAGAAAGCCCAAAGATAGTGCCCAGGCCTTGAGTTCAAGGCCCAGGACTGGCAAAAAACAAAGCAAAACAAAAATATATGACATTTGCTGGGGGCCAGTGGCTCATGCCTGTAATCCTAGCTACTCAGAAGACTGAGATCTGAGGATTGTGGTTGAAAGCTAGACCAGGCAGGAAAGTCCATGAGACCCTTTTTTCAAATAAACTACTCAGAAAAAGCCCAAAATGATGCTATGGCTCAAGCAGTAGAGTGATTTGCACACAGAGAGGCTCAGGGACAGTACCCAGACCCTGAGTTCAGGCCCTAGGACTGGCTAGCAAACAAACAAACAAACCCTACACTTTTTTTTTTCATTTGTGCCAGTCCTGGGGCTTGAACACTGTCCTTGAGCTTTCTCAAGGCTACTGCTCTACTACTTGAGCCACAGCACAACTTTGGCTTTTCTGTGTATGTGGTACTAAGGAATTGAACCCAGGGCTTCATGCATGCTAGGCAAGCACTCTGCCAATAGTCCAATCTCCTAACCCCACCCGACACTTTAAAAACAAATATAAACTGTCTGGTAAGATTTGTTAGAAAACATAACCTGTATTTCTGTTTCGGAGGAGTGAAAATTACTTGAGAATTTTCAAATATATGCTTGTACATTCATCAGAAATGTGTCACTAACTTTCAGATACCTCTGTACACACTAAACAAAAATGTCAGTGTTATGAAAGTAATAATTGCTTGGCAAAAGACACAATTTGTTCTCTTCTTTATTTCACACTTCATTATTTCAGAGGAACTGAGTCTTTCTTAGGACTCAAAGCTTCATTCTGACTTGGCTTAATTCACAAACTATCAATCCAAAGGAAAATCTTTCCCTTGTTGGAAAGCTGAAACTGACATCATAACAAAGTCAGTCTTTCTATTGAAACTAGTTAAAGGGTTTAATTGTGTCTGAGAATACTTCATACTATGTATTCCGGAAATGTCGTAAATGTTATTATTGCTAAAGATAGCTTGATTCTGGTAAGTATTAGTCCATCATACACTACTTGGAAGAAAAGTCCCCTGTTGTTTTTCGTGAACAAATGTAGTCCATGAAACTGTGCCCTCTTGGGTTTCCCTGTGACAACCTGCATACACAGGCATCAAATATAAGAGCAGTTTTCCTATTGAATCATGCAGATAGTAATCTCTCCAAGAAATCTACCAGAAAATGTTAAAAAAAAAAACCAAAGTACCCAACTAATATTAAGCAAGCCTGCAATATTGTGGGAAGTATCATATCCGAAATGCACTCCTTATCTCTCCCAGTTAGGTCACAAGAATTGCAACATTAAATATGGGCTTAAATTTCAGCTAACTAGCAAATTCCAGATCTGGAAGATAATACAAAAAAAAGGAAAAATGAATCTGACTTTATGTAGATGATGTACTGACTCTATCTCCAGATTAATGAAGAACAGCCTCTGTATCTTAAAGGTATCAGGCTTTAAAACCTTTAAAATTGTCCACTTACATCTTTGAAACTATCTAAGAACAATGTTTCAAAGACTCAACAATGATAGGCCATTTCAGGTACAAATCGATCTCACTAAGCATATTGGTTTCTCATTCCACTAGTGCTACTCCCAATCCATTGTTTATGCTTCTGTCCAGGGTCCCAACGTGAGAGAATGTGGTCCCCACTTGCTACCTTCTGGTAGGGGCTGAACAAGGTAGGATAGTGCAAGACAAGAGGGGACAAAAGCTGGAAGTCTTCCTTGCTCCTTCTTGGCATCAGCACTTTGAGTCTGATCCCTTCGATGAGAGCTTCCATGGGATGGCTCCTCCGCTCTAGCTCCACTCTCCCCAAGCCCTTTAAATGCCATTTCTCCCCTTTCTCTTTCAGAACCAGAGAGGAATGAAAGAGATGCAGATATTGGGAAATGCCTAAAACTTAAAAGAGGACCAGAAGGGGATAGAGAACAATAAAGAAAGTTGTTGAACTCTTAGAATCAGTGCTATTAATGGTATGCACAAGCCTTTATATATTCATGGGAATATAAACTACAATTTCTAATATGAAAAAAGAAGCTGTAAAGTTATGGCAGAAACACTTTTCACAATTTTAGATTTTTCCATGGATATGTGAAGAGGCAAAAATCACCATTTCTGCTTCAGGATTAATTGGAAGCCACTGAACTTAGTACATATCACAATTCCTACATAGAAAGGGTACCATATTATCTTCAAATTGTAGTTCTCCCAAAGCATAACAATAAAGAACAGCTTTGATAAGTCCATACAGCTCTTTGACACACAATTAGAAAGAAGCTGTGTTAAACTGAAAACTACTGAAATTTTTACATATAAGCTACTCTTAAATGGTTGGCAAGTTATATAGATGGATGGATAGATGGTCAGTGCACTAACTTAAAATTTTAAAGTAAACATTAGAGGCACAAAGCCACATTTGTAGGGAAAGGCTGGTAAGGTAGGACTGGTGAGAGTACAGTGTGGGCCGCTGAAACATCGTTATGCCATACCCAAAGTGACAGGAATTTCAGAAGAGCCTGAAAGCAAATGGCAGGAGGATGAGTAATGCCTAAGTCCATTGCCTCCTACAGAAAAAAGAATTTGAAAGACAGGGTGACATTGTGTCTCCAGAGACAGGGGAGGGGTGCATATAATGGAAAACAATGGATATAGTGCTATGAACAGACCTAAATGATTCTGGGAGGGCCAAGAAAGCCACAGTCTCTGTTATAAACTAGTCAGTATCCCTGCCAAGAAGGGCTTCCCTGGAGTAAGTATAGACCATACATAAGAGTTGGGGGAAAGCCATCAAATTAATGTAAGATGAGGTAAGATTCCTAAAAGAGAAAACACTTAGGACTTTTCCTTTAATATATTTAATATAGTGCTGAGAATTGAAAATAATCCCTTCTAGAGATTTTTTTAAATTTTCACTTATAATTTCTATTGTCATCTACTATAAGAGAGGCTGGAAAAATCTTCAAATCTTGCCATATAAATCATGTCCTTTGTACCTCCTGAAAATACCACCACACACACACACACACACACACACACACACACACACACACACACACACACACACACACCCACCCATATCCTCCTTACGAGATTATCCTAAAGAGAGTTCACAAAGGAGAGCTTTGAGTCCCTGCTGGTTAAACTGCAAGAACCCCCTCAAGGGAATCGTTGTAAGAAAAAATACCAGTCTCTTTCATGGTATGGACTGTACCACTGACTACAGAATAAACCATTAATTTATCATCATGAAGATAATTTTCCTTGTGAACGTAAAATAGAAGAGCCAAATGACATCTTAGGTAGAGGGGATACCAAAGGATCTGAACTGAAAACAACTCCAGACAAGACACAGGAATCTAAACCAGCCAAATACTAAAGGAGCAGCCAAGGGACCAGGAGTTTGGCCTAGTGATAGAGTGTTTGGCTAGCATGCATGAAGATCTGGGTTCGACTCCTCGGTACCACATATATAGAAAAAAGCCAGAAGTAGTGCTGAGACTCAAGTGGTAGAGCTCTAGCCTTGAAAAAGCCCCAGGACAGTACTCAGACCCTGAGTTCAAGCCTCAGGACTGGTTTAAAAAAAAAAAAAACAAACCTAAAGGAACAGCCAAATAGTACTCATGGAAACAAAGAACAAAAAAACCAACCAACCAAACAAATAAAAACAACCACTAAGGATGATCTAATAATTGAAACCAGACATTTTAAAGAATAAATAGCTCTGAACCACAATCAAACTTTCACACTAAGCAGAGCTAAAAGGGAACAACTGATTATCACCAATTTATGGATGCTCTCTAGACCTAAATTGTACCAGGTTGTGAGTTTTCAAAATTTCAATCTATTAGAAACCATGTTTTACCTAGGGCTTCATGCATTCTAGGCGAGCACTCTACCAACAGACTATGCTCCCGGCCTGGGATTTTATTTTTTTCAATGAATTTGCAGCATTACTGGTGGGGGTTGACTGACCGCATTTATCAAATCTTAACAATTTTACTGAATGTAAATTCATAGCCCAATAAATATACTTTTAAACACAACACAACAACAAAAAGAAACCATGTTCTATATAGAGGAAAAAAATTGAGGGAGGTTTAAATTATATGTTTAATATTACGAATAATTGTTTTCTATTTGTCTTTTCTCTCTCCCTCCCCTCCCCCTCTCTCTCTTGCCAGTCCTGAAGCTTCATCTCAAGGCCTGGGCACGGTCCTTAAGCTTTCTCATGGCTAGTGCTCTACCACAGTACCACTTCCGGGTTTTTTGTGTATGTGATACTGAGGAATCAAACTCAGGGTTTTGTGCATGCTAGGCTAGCACCCTACCACTAGGCCATACTCCTGGCCCTATTTGTCTTCTTAAACTAAATTAAAAAAAAACTATTTCTATCTCCAATATCTAAAAATCCCAGATGCCAGATCAGTCCTTGGGAGATGAAAGAAGATGAGGAGGCTGTACCTACAACATTGTCAACATAACTGAAAAATGTCAGGTAGGGGTGTGTGTGTGTGTAATACATTTTTTAAAGACTGTGGAAAATCATTTTAAAAGCACTGCTTTTATAAGCATTGACTTTACAATCTCCATATTGTTTCTATATAAAATTAATTTATCAACTGAATGATGAAAAAGCAAGAAGAACGAACACACACAGCCCTTCTCGAAGCCAGGTACACGGTTCACATATATAATCCCAGCTACTCATGAGGCTGAGATTGGGCTATGCTGGACAAAAAGAAAAAGTTTATCAGCTATGGTCTAGGGAGAAAAACTGGGGTATGGTGGTACATGCTTGTTACCCCTGCTATGTAGGGAAAATATAAGTATGTGAGTAACAGTTTACACCAGCCTTGGTAAAACGCAAAACCCTATCTCAAAAATAACCAGAAAGCTGGCTGCCAGTGGCTCATGCCTGTAATCCTAGCTACTGAGGAGGCTGAGATCTGAGGATCTCAGTTCAAAAGCCAGCCCAGGTAGGAAAGTCTGTGAGACTCTTATTTCCAATCAACCATCAGAAAATTGGAAGTGGCGCTGTAGCTCAAGTGGTAAAGTCTTAGCCTTAAGCTGAAGAGTTCAGGAACAGCACCCAGGCCCAGAGTTCAAGCCCCATGACCACCCCCCCCCCAAAAAAATAAACAGAGTAAAAAGGAATGAACGCATGGCTCTAGTGGTAGAGCACTTGCCTAGCAACTGTTTGATTCCTTGGTACCACCTATGTAGAAAAAAAGCCGGAAATAGTGCTGAGGCTCAAGTGGTAGAGCTCTAGCCTTGAGAAAGTCAGTCCAAGGACAGTGCTCAGACCCGGACCTCAAGCTCAGGACTGGCCAAAAAAAAAAAAAAAATAGAAGCAAAGATTTAGCTCATTTGGTTCAGCTGCAGACTGTCTTGTCTATACGTTTGTCATCTTTTTCTACCAGGATTCCCTTTGTAAATCTTATTTATCCCTCTTCCTCCAAGCATCACTCCCGGGTAACATTTACACAGAATCTGCTAGGTCTCAAGGCTAAAAACCCTTTAGTCGCTAATTCAATGCTACCTTTCCAAGGGAATACATAGGTTTCCATAATATACTTGTTAAAGATAAGAAAGTCTTTAATCCCCACACAATTCTTTAATTATAGTTCTGAATCATGTAATAAGCATAAGGAAGATATTTTTGAATTAAAGAGGGCTTTCCTTCTTTTTTTCTAATTGCATAATTTTAGCATCCACCTCCTCTACATACTTGTAAGACCAATAGTACATCTGTATTTCCTTAAAAGGGAATATTTACCTATTAGACAACGTGCTGCTTTCCACATGATAAGGTTTCCTTTTTGTTGACCTTGAAGGGGAACGATCCAAAAGTCTCTGGGTTTGAAATGTAGGGTGATTCAAACATTGTTCTGTCAAGTATCTGTCAGCTGGGTCCAACTTCAGTAAATTCTTAGGAAATAAAAGTTTAGAAATGGAAAGGACATTAAAATGTCAAATTTAAACTAAGAAAAAATTATTTTTGTTTCACAGAAAAGAAATACATGGTCAATGCAGAATATCTAACCAACACATTCAGGGAGAAAAAAAGTAAATCACCTTCTACAGGTGATACTATACATAAGTTTTATATTCCATACTTTTCACTAATCAAAAACATTTTTGTAGATGGACACTGATGGCTCACCCCTGTAACCTTAGCTGTGATCTGAGGATCAGCTTGAAGCCAGCCTGGGCAAGAAGGTCCAATTAGACTCTTATCTCTAATAAACTACTCAGAAAAAGCTGAAAATAGCTCTGTAGTTCATGTGGTAGAGCACTAGTCTTGAGCAAAAGAGGCTCACGGATGGTGCCCAGGACCTGAGTTCAAGCCCCAGACTGGCAAAAAAGTAAAATAATTTTTCTTTTAAATATGTGTGTGTGTTTCATCTTTCCCCTGTCCCCTAGACATAAGTAATTTTCTCTGAAGGCAGCTCAAGTGACCAGTTTCTTGTGCAAATTTCTGCAGGCATATTCCATACAAATCTCTAATTGAGGTTTTAATTTTACACAATGTCTACTTTAGCATTCTTGCCACTTGACATACAATTTTTTGGTGCTGGTTCTAAGGCTTTCACTTAGGGTCTCAAGCTAATACTTGGCTTTCTTGCACACTTGAAACAGTATGGTATTTTGCCTCCAGTATGGTATTTTGCTAGTTAATTGGAGACAGAATCTTGCAAACTTTTTTTGTCCAGGCTGACTTCAAACTGCACCCTCCAGTGCCAGCCTCCCAAGCAGTTAGTATTATAGGACTGAGTCACGGGTGCCTGGCTTAACATTCAATCTTTAGAGGTCATTCCATATCAATTCCATGGATGGCCTTTAGTTCGTTTTTAGCAATTGCCAAATGACAAACACTCAGGGTTGTTCCCCTTTTAATAAACAATATGGCAACAAACAATCCTACATCTTCATTTTATTTTGTGATAGAGAGAACCCCAAGGACTTTCTGCATGCTAGTTGGTGTGTTCTAACAATACGTTACATCTCCAGTTCTTACATGCATATAGAAGTTTATGGTATGGATAGATAATGATTTGTCTAGCCAGCATCCTACTGCTGTATATTTAGGTGGCAGCCACTTTTCACTGTTATAATCAATGCTGTGACAAAACATCTGAAATCTTCCCTAGGATACATTCCTAAAGATAGAGCTGCTAGGTTTGGAAATGCTTAATGATTCTTTTCTGTGTCACCAAATGACAGCCTAGGAGAGTATATTCCTCTGAGCAATTACATGTGTGTATTAATTTCTTGGTAACTTCACTAACAACATGCCAGCTCATTCTCTTTAGTTGTTTTAGGATGAAAACTTTTCCATTTTTATTGACTATTTATGTTTTCTTATTTTTCTATTTCTGTATCTAGTTATTTGTAAGTGTTCTTTGTTCATCAAAGCACTCTTTGTTTTAAGTTGTACACATTAGATTCTTTACAACTAAGATGTTTTCTTCCAATGTTATTATTTATCTTAGTAAGTTGTCAGACTTTTAATAGGTGAATCATAATTGAGAGTAATTTATTCTAAATGAAGCAAATACCTAATAAAGTCTATGTTGCCTAACACAACAAAACCTAAGTAACCTAATACAATGTTAAGAAAAAATTTAGCGGGCCTGGAGTTTAGCCTAGTGGTAGAGTGCTTGCCTAGCATGCACGAGGACCCGGGTTCAATTCCTTGGTACCACATACACAGAAAAAAGCCAGAAGTGGTGCTGTGGCTCAAGTGGTAGAGCTCTAGCCTTGAGAAAGTCCAAGGACAGTGCTCAGGTCCTGAGTTCATGGCCCAGGACTGGCAAAAAAAAAAAAAAAAAGAAAAGAAAAAATTTAGCGTGAATCTAAATGTGCCCTTGAAGTGACTGTCATATCCCCCTAGATGCATGAAATTTCAGGATTCTGTTTTGTGCATAATTAATGTCTTTGCGACTATTAAAATAATATGGGAAAATTTGCTCCCAAATCTGCCAGACTTCAAGCTCAGAGAGCCACCTTCAATGTAATACCACAGAAAATTTGAATTTGATACTACCATAATTCTAGTTTTTTGGGGTTCTTTTGTCAGTCATGGGGCTTGAACTCTGGGCCTGGGCACTGTCCCTGAAATCAAGACTACCACCCTACCCCTTGAGCCACAGCACCACTTCTGCTCCTACCATAATACTAAAATGCTTAGTTGAAAGATATTATTATTAAAACACAGACCATTAATTATATGCAAATGTATTCACATCCATATTGATTCAAACATAACTCTGAAATTATTTTAGTCAGTTCCTCTTCCTTACCATACAACTGAAACTTTGGAAGTATATAAAATGATTTTGAACCAGCAGTTCAAACAGTTACCATCAAAATAGTTTCAATTATGTTATTAGGCAAAAACAAAGGAGGCCCAGGTATGGTGGTGTATGGCTGTAATCTCAGTACTTGGGAAACAATATGGGACTGTCTCAAAAAGAAAACCAAAATGAAGCAAATAAAAACCAAAAATGGAAAATCAGCATTTAAAGAATTTTTTAAAGCCAAAGATTTAATTCTTCTTCCTATATATGGCATTTCAGAAGCCAAAGATCTACAAGCATTAGAATTATTTTAAGGTAGAGGTGAGGCTCAATTGAGAGAACAGGTGCCAAGCAAGTGTAAGATCTAGAGTTCAAACCTCAGTACTATAAAGAAAAAAGTAAACTAAATATTATTTTGATATCAAGTAGAAATTACTATGTCATAAAAACTATATTTATAAATATGAATACAGCTGTTAATTTCAAATTACTTAAAAGGATGAGGTCTTTATGAGGAAAGTATGAAATCTATCCAGTTAATAGATTCAAATTCAGTATTTAGGGAAAAATTCTCATCATCAATTTTTTAAACTAAATCAGAGCCAATATAATTACCACAGCTATTCTCTATATTGCTAAGCACTTGAATTAATTTTAATGATTTACATTCCAACTAAAATGGCGAATATAAACAGATTCAAGATAAGATGAGCATTTTAATTACTTATTATATGTGGACATAACTATCAAGACAGCTTTATAGAATGTCAAAGAGATTATTTCTTTATGAAAGAATAATTGATGTTTTCACTTACAGATTATTTGGTTTTGTTTGAAGACAGTCTTGCTATATAGCTTATACTGGTTTCCAGCTGGAGAACATTCTGCCTCAGCCTCTCAAGTTTTGGCATTACAGATGTATGATACCAGGTCCAGTTATAATATGCACCATGATGCCTATTATTTTTCTGTAAGTGTGTGTGCATGTGTAGAATTCAGAACTTCACACTTGCTAGGGCTCTACTACTACTTAACCCATGCCCCCATTCCTTTTGCCTTTCAGTTTGATTTACTGACAGGATATCATGTGTTTGCCTGGACTAGCCTCAGACTACAATCCTCCTACCTCTGAATCCTTAGTAACTGGGATTATAGACATGCACCACTATGCTGGTTTGTTGGTTGGTGTTTTTTGGTTATTTCTTTGTTTGTTTTAAGACAGACTTTGGCTAACTTTTTTTGCTCTCTGGCCTAAAATTGAGATCCTCCTATCTCCACCTTCCAAGTAGTAGGGATTATAGGTGTGAACTACCATACATTGGCCTTATAACTAGTCTTTTTTATTATTAAAATTCATTCCCAAAAAGTTAAGAGAGGCAGACAAAAGGAATGTACAGAGCATTCAACAATAATAAGGCTATATTCTTCAGTGACACATGTCAGCATTATGACTTCTGAAGCAGAGAAGAATAGAGGTGTATAGCTTAAGTGGGATCACAATTTCATGTTTCCTGCCTTTTGTGATTTTTTTTTAGTTAAAAACAATTGAACTTTAGAGGATCCTGGAGCATTTATAATTTTCTGTCTCAAAATAGGTAACAAGGCTATATTTATATTGTAAAAACTAAATGTGATATACACATAACTTGAGTACTTTTTGAATATACATTACAATGAAATATTTACTTATTAGTAGAAATCTGACTGTAAACATGTCAAATAGGAATTAGAATGTTTAACTTCCAATCTGGTAGTAGTGAATAAAGATTTAGGATACTTTTTTTTTTTGCCAGTCCTGGGCTTGATCTCAGGACCTGAGCACTATCCTTGAACTTTCTCAAGGCTAGAGCTCTACCACTTGAGCTTCAGCACCACTTTCGGCATTTTTTTCTATGTATATGGTACCAAGGAATCAAACCCGGGTCTTCACGCATGCTAGGCAAGCACTCTACCACTAGGCCAAACTCCCAGGCCAAGATTCAGGATACTTTTTAAAAAATAAAACTTTTACCTGTGCTAGCATATTCAATTTTATTCATTGATGATTGGCGATTACATTTAATGATTTTTTAAAAAGTTCAATTATTTTTAACTAAAAAAGAAAAAGGTAAGCTGGGCGAGGTGGCTCATGCCTGTAATCCTAGCTCCTCAGGAGGCCGAGGTCTGAGGATCAAGGTTCAAATCCAGCACGGGCACAAAGGACCTTGAAACTTTTATGTCCAATTAATCACTAGAAAATGGGGAAATGGGCTGTGGCTCTAGGGCTAGGGTGGTAGCCTTGAGCTGAAAAGCTCAGGGAGAGCGCCCAGTCCCAGAGTTCAAGCCCCATGACCCCCCCCCCCCAAAAAAAAGAGACAAAAGGTAAGAAACATGAAATCGTATTGAATTCTATTTTCCTACTTTATTCTGTTTACAACATTTTAAAAGTCACCAAAAACTAAGGCCCAGATCAATAAATATTGTCTGTGTGAAATAATATATTGACAAAACCCAAGTGATTTAAGTGATAATTTATGCCTAATTAAACTGAAAGAGCTTTGAAGGTTCTTTTTTCAAATTGCATTTCTCAATGTATGTTCAGAACATTGGTGCTTTATTATATTTTATAAAATCAGTATTCAGTATTTAATTAAATTTGGTAACTGCTGAGTTAGACAGAAATACTTCTTCACTGTGGGATTTCTGAACGCCTCTGTATGTTAATGAACATTGTGAATCTTTACTAAAGGTTATATGGTATGTGGTCTTTCCTAAATGTCACACCTCCCTCCCCCACCTCTGCCCCCACACCTATTTACACTGTATTCCCTGGAACATAAATTAATGTAGTTTAAAGCACAGCAAAATTCTAATAATGCAGCTTAGCAACTTCCAGCCGTGCTAAATGTATCATTTAAGGCTTTGTGCAGTGTAGTCTCCACTGATTGTGATGGTTGAGTGAATGAGCATAAAACAAAACTGGTCAATTAACAAACAAATGCTTTTTGAAGACCTACTACCAAGCAACTAATACTTGTTTGAGCACTTGCTAGCTGCAATGAAAGCTGGGAAAGTATGAAAAACACTTCTCCAGGAGCTAACTATCAGCTACTAGAAGATAAACATGAATAAAGAAATTTGAAGATGATTTTAATAGTCCAGAGCTGAACATCTTCTGGACAGAAGGGCTAGCATAAAGAACCCTGAGGCCATAGTAATGGTAGTGATCCTGACATATCTTATGAGTTAGAAAAAGTTTTCTATTTGGGAAAGAAGACAGGTCAGAAAAAGATAATTTGCTTCATTGTTTCAATCTGTATAGACGATCTGAAACCTTAAATATCATATGAAAATTTTAGAATCTCTTTTCTTTCAATATTCACTTTAATATTTGTTTGAAAAACCTTGAATGTCCACAAGTTTATTATTCTTATTATTATTCTGCTCAGTTTAGGAAAATAATTAAGGAATCCCATATTTCTGAACAGATGGACTGTGACAATACCAAATTTTGATTGCAATTGTAAAAATGTCTTTTTACATGACATAGTTATGCCTCTTCTCCATTATTCACCACTTTTTGTCTATTAGCAGAACATTTGATTCATAAATATATGCCATGGTCATATGCACACAAAGAAAATCCCTAAACTAAAGGATAGCTTTTTGTACAGACATCATAACCATCTCTTACCTTCATTAGGTCAAGTAATACACTATTTAAAATTCCAAGGTATCTTCTTTCCAATGACTGAGGATGGTTAACAGCAGGAAACTGTAAGGACAACATTAACAGGATGTTAATATTTGGGAAGTACATTCATGGTCATGTGAGCACTGCAAAAGTAATTGTTCTAGTGCAATCCAAATCAAATTCGTATTTGTATATTACTTTTGGTATCTACGTATTTAAGAATGAATTAGTAGGACTAGGTGTCAAGTAACCAGAAACTTGGCAGGTAAAGTATAATAGATAAATCTATGCAGATAATATTGAGGCTTATAAGATAAACTATTAAATATGATTCTGTATACATACAGGCTTATAGGATACTCTTTTTTTTTTGCCAGTCCTGGCTGGGCTTAAGCTCAGGGCCTGAGCACTGCCCTTGGACTTTCTCACAGCTAGAGCTCTACCACTTGAGCCTCAGCACCACTTCTAGCTTTTTTCTATGTATGTGGTACTGAAGAATTGAACCAGGGTCTTTGTGCATGCTAGGCAAGCACTCCACCACTAGGCCAAACTCTCAGCCCATATAGGATACTCTTATCTCCTATTACCCACCAAAACCAGAAATCATGCTGTGGCTTAAAGGGGTAGTATGCCAGACTTGAGCGGAAGAGCCCTGAGATAGCACCCAGACCCAGAGTTCAAGCCCCACAACCAACAACGAGAGAGAGAGAGAGAGAGAGAGAGAGAGAGAGAGAGAGAGAGAGAGAGAGAGAGAGAGGGGGGGGGGGGGCGCGCACAGAGGGAGGTGGGAGGGAGGGGGAGGGGGAGGGGGAGGGAGAAAGAGGAAGACAATATTGTCTGCTCATACAATTCAAGTCTAAATCAACTTAGAATTTGTCTACTTGTACTGACAACGTGTGTGTGTGTCTGTGTGTGTGCACGCGTGTGCGAGCACGTACACACCAGTTCTGAGGTTTTTGAACTCAGAGCTTGGCCGCTGTCCCTGAGCTTTTTTACTTAAGGCTAGCACTCTAGCATTTGAACCATAGTTCCATGTCTAGCTTTTTTAGAAGTTTATTTGGAGATAAGAGTCTCATAGACTTTCCTTCTCAGGATGGCTGTGATCCTCAGATCTCAGCCTCCTGAATAGCTAGGGTTATTGGAACGAGCCAACAGTACCCAGCTACATTGACAACTCTCCCCCCCCCCTCTCTCTCTCTGTCTGTCTGTCTGTCTTTAACTCCAGGTCTAGGCACTGTCCCTGAGCTTTTTTTGCTCAAGGCTAGCACTCTATCACTTGAGCCACAGCACCACTTCTAGCTTTTTCTGTTTACCTATTACTGAGAAATGGAATCCTTGCGTGCTAGGCAAGCACTCCACCACTAAGAAACATTCCCATTCCCCTGACAACTCTTTTTTTTTGTGGGTCATGGGGCTTGAACTTGGCCTGGGCTCTTCATGGGGCTTGAACTTGTCCCTGAGCTCTTCAGCTCAAGGCTATAGCCCTACCCTTGAGCCAAGCCCCACTTCCCGTTTTCTAGAAATTAATTGGAGATAAGAGTCTCAGGTCCTTTTGTGCCTATGCTGACTTTCAACCTTGATCCTCAGATCTCAGCCTCCTGAGTAGCTAGGATTACAGGCGCAAGCCACCGTGCCTCCCCCGCACCACTTCCCCTGACAACTTTTAATTGCTAATAGTAATTGGGAGACTAACAGAAAGGACATGATATGGTATCATGTAATATTCGTATTCTTTTTTTTTTAATAAGAACATATAATACACTCATGGAAATGGGAAAGTACAAAAGAAGAGGGCAGCAAGAGGCCAGAACCTGAAAGGTGACCAAAGTACAAATAGTATATTCAGATGTACTTTTTGTTGCTTTTAATGTGCTCTTTAAGCAAACTAGTCTTAAATTACCCCCTTTTTTTTTGTAAGTTAGAAAAGAGAGCAAATAAAGCTTATTTTCACATTCTTTCCTTTCCTCTGCCAATTCACGTGTGGCAGTATCTGGGCAAAGACTGATGTAAGTTATTGATGATACTGGGTAAGATGTTGGCAGATTCCATTACCATGTACTCTCTCTAAATGTGAGGGCCACTTTGACAGTAGTATTTCCGTTATAGCATTATAAAAGCATTTCAAACTACATAAATCCTTAAACATGAGAAACAAGTAGACAGAAGAATTAGTCATATGGTAAAATTCAAACAAGGTACTTAATTAAAGCATAAGTATAACATTATCCCTATGTGCTTGATCAGGCAACACAGGATATAGTTAAACCCTGAACATGGTGAATCTGTTGTCCAGCTAAGAAAACAATCAATGCTGAACTGAGCAGCCATCTGTTCTACTGGAAGCGCAGAAAAAAGTGAACAAAAGACAGGTATGGCATCACTTAGGAGGGAAAAGCAGGAAAATGCCAGCCTAGACTACCTAGCAAGTCACTGTCTTTAAAAAATGAAAAAGAAAAAAAGAGAGACCCAAGTAATTTGTGACTATCTAAAGA
Organism: Megascapheus bottae; assembly: GCF_031878675.1. NCBI lineage: Eukaryota > Metazoa > Chordata > Mammalia > Rodentia > Geomyidae > Megascapheus > Megascapheus bottae. The sequence goes on along the minus strand of NC_143547.1, from coordinate 6,642,661 downwards.
AGAAGCTGTAGTTAATATTTTTACTAGATTTGGAAAGAAGATGAGAAGGACAGCATTTTCCAGACAGAAGAAGGAGGAGTAACATGAACTTAACACTGACACACAGTCAAAAACCCCACAAACTTATTTATGAGGGAAGTGGTGCTATTTGAGACATTTCAGGTATTATTTTTACTTTAGAGATGAAGAAAATGATGATCATTAAGTTCAAATAACTGGCTCAAAGAAAGTTCCAAAATGAACAAGCAGAAGAGGAGGATTCAGACCTAGGCCCATTATCCAAACCCACACTTTTTCTAATGTGAAGTACTTCTCCTAAGGCAGGTATAGAAGTTCCTTTTGATATAATTGGAACATTAAATCAGCCCAAAATGAAAGAAAGACACCTGCCCTGCTATGATAAAAGACCAGTATATTTTAATTAATATTTTATTTCTGTGATCTACCTTATACTACTAGATATCCTCTCCTTTTCTTTCCACAGAAATGACATCTAGTTAAAAAGAAAATTCTCAAAATCAAGTTAAGCTAATTTAGTTTTTAAAAGGTTTAACAAATCTAGTTAAAATACTACTACAATTACTTTCAGACTAAAATGTCTAGAAATAATAATAAAAATGACCACTGGGTACCAATGGCTCATATCTATAAACCTTGCTACTCAGAAGACTAAGACAGAAGGATCTAGGTTTAAGGCCAGCTCAGGTAGAATAGTCTACTAGAGTCAATCTCCAAAAGACCCAACAAAAAGCAAAGTTGGAACACCCACCTAGGACTCTCCTAGCAGAGGATTACAATAGCGCAAAACCTAGATATATAAGGCCATATAGGATGAGACTAAATGAAAGGACCTCCAGGATATGGAAACAAGAGCCATATAATGTGTGATTGTTGTTCTTAATGTACTATGTTATTTCTCTTCTCTTTTGTTGCCCTTTGGTTAATCTCATATTGTTACAGTATCTGACTTTTTTACCTGGCATATTGTATATAGGTTTGTTTATTTGAAATAGGAAAGGGAAGGGGGGAAACAAGATGATTAGGAGGGGGTAGCAGAGGGAAATGGGGCCAAAAACATGAGAAGCGGTATCAATGTGTGAGATGTAATGCACCTACTACCTGGTGAATGTAACTGTAACCCCTGTATACATTGCAATAAAATAAGCAGGGTTGGAGGCATATCTCAAGTGGTAAAGCTCCAGTGGAACAAATTCAAGGCTCTGAGTTCAAACCCCAGTTTATGTTCGCAAACAGCTACTTAAAAGAGCACACAATGGGCACTACAGACGATGTCACCAGGATATTATAGTTGCTCAGAAGAGGGAGGTGACTCTCCAGTCTGGAATTGTCTAGAACGGTTTTATGGAAGATTGGTTTGAGTTTGAGTGAGTACTAGGACCATGATAGATAGGAAATGCAGCACTACAGAAGCTACAGGTTGAAGAAATGGCTGGAGGTTCAAGGTGGTACTCCAAAACAGAAGGCAGGGTATAGCAGAGTAGAGAAGGTACAAGGCTAAGAGTAAGGGTTTTTAATTTTACCCTATGGAGTTTAAGGGGAGATGAGAAGAAGTTCAAGTTGTTGTTTCTGTGTTTCAAGTAAAAGTGACAAGGCAAAAGAAGCATGAGGGCTGGAGAGAAAGGAAATAAGCTGAGTTTGAATGTTGATCATAGACTGGCTCTACCAATAACTCAGATACTTAGTGAGTATCCACTAGATGAGCTAGTTTCTCCATTTGATGCAAATGATAGAAAATGACTTGAACTGAAAATCGTTACCTTTTCTCCTGATCGCCATATGTGAGAACTGTCCTTCATGATAAAGTATACAGGACTCTAGACATTCACATACAGTGAGACTATAAAGGAGGGTACTCTCAGGGATTCTCACCTAGACGCAATGCCTATATGGCTCTGATTATGTAAAACATTCACTGAAATGAACTCCAGGAAATGGAAACAAAAAAAAAGAAAGAAAAAGGGAAAGAACTGCCCTTGCTGCCAACCCCACTGAATTATCTTCCTTCCACTTTCCCTCTCCTGAACAAACACATCCCATGGTATTGGAAGAGAGCCGGAGATCAAGGCCATGTCTGACACTGATGCCCCTGGTGGACATACATGTTGCTGAAACCTTGAAACTCTACTCAAGATAATACTATCCCCCCACCCTGCCACCATCTCACCTGCCTTCCATCTGCCCCATCTGACTTCACTTTTTCTGCCTAATATTTAAGGGGACCCTAGTTGAAAGGGGGTGCACCATTCCCCCTTCAGCTGCACTGAAGGAGAAAGTCTGATTGAGACCAGCTTTCCTCTGAATAAAATGTGTTGGACTCTTGATGTTCACTTTCTGCAATTTTCCTTTGCTCACAGGAAGGATAATGGTAACACAGATGATTTCTGTTTTTTGGGCACGTCTATGCTAGTGATAGAGAATTAGACACTAATAATTAGAAAGTACAGGTTGGCTCATGCCTGTAATCCTAGCTATGAAGCAGGCTGAGATCTAGGGGATCTCAGTGTGAAGTCAGCCTGGGAAGAAAAAACACAAGACTCCATCTCTGAAATAACCAACAAAAAGTAGGGCTGGAGGCAGGGCTCACATTGTAGATTGCCACTTGAGCAAGCAAAATGAGGAACCACCAGGCCCTGAGTTTAAGTTTCAGTTTTGGCATAAAGTATGTGTTTTTTTTTAATCTCCTCTATCACTCTTTTTGATTTCTGAATCTTTTGTCTTGCATGTAAGCTTATCTGTTTTGGGAAGGTTAAGGAGGAGCATAGAAACGGTGGGACAAAGTGTAAAGAAACAGCAGTGATACTCACTAGACACTATGTTGAAAATGAACTATACAACCTGTGGGGGAAGGAGGGTTGGAAGGAAAAATTGAGAGAAAATGAGGGAACAGGCAACACTTCAAAAAGAAATGTACTCATTATCTGACTTATATAACTGTAATCCCTCTATAGGTCGCCTTTACAATAAAAAATTTTTAAAGATTCCAACATAAATTTACAGAATTTAAAATAAAATTTAAAAAAATAACAAGGAAGCCCAGCGCTAGTGGCTTACACCTATAATCCTAGCTACTCAGGAGGCTGAGTTCTGAAGATTGAAGTTTGATGCCAGCCCAGGCAAGACTCTTATCTCCAATTAGTCACAGAAAAAGCTGGAAGTAGAGCCATGGCTTAGTGGTAGAGTGCTAGCCTTGAACAAAAGAAGTTCAAGGACAGTGCCTAAGGTCTGAGTTCAAGCTCCAAGACCAGCACAGAACAAAACAAAAACCCCACAAGGAAACAGGAAATCATTCCATTCTGTAGTAAGTAGTATTGGGGGGGAAGCTATGGGAGAGAGAGGAGGCAAGTATGGAGTGTAGCTACAGAGAAGAGGCAATCTTTACTTGTGATTTACCATATGACAAAGGGCCATACGGGGCAAAAACTTTCCCAGGAGAAGGAACCACAAGTCTCATAATCTGTGAAACACAAAAACCATAGAATGCTTATGGAGGCTAAAGAACAGGCAAGTATGATGAGAATTTGGAGGGAGAAGACTATGAAACATGGTCAGTGAACAAGAGTCTGGATCAGGTAAGGAATCAGAAAATGTAGGATGGAGTTTAGATGGATTCTCTGTGAAACAGAAATTCAGGAATTATGATTAACCTAAATTTATTTGTGAATATGACAGATTTTCCTTTCTGCTAGACTATTGGCAAGTCCTATTTATTGGTAACATTTTCAGCATCTACTATAACAAATGTTCAAAATCCATAAAGCTATGGCAAAAAGATTTTGACCATTTTTTAAATTCACAAATACTATGTAAGACTCAGGAATTAGACAAAGATAATAAACATTGTTATAGGAAAGGGAATTCAGAGTATTCCTTCAGAATTCATTTGCAGTAAACAATGAATAAAATACTGCCATCTTGATATCTTGTTGGATATTTTCCTTTTTTTTTTTTTTTTTTTGCCAGTTCTGGGCTTGAGCTCAGGGCCTGAGCACTATCCTTGGACTTTCTCAAGGCTAGAGCTCTACCACTTAAGCCTCAGCACCACTGCCGGCTTTTTTCTATGTATGTGGTACAGAGGAACCGAACCCGGGCCTTCGTGCATGCTAGGCAAGCACTCTACCACTAGGCCAAACTCCGGGCCCTCTTGTTGGATTTTAATAAAACGTCTTACGCGGAGCCCATGGAAGCGAGGATTACTGTAGAAAAGCTTCATCTGCTCAGACGGAAGTGGTCCTAGCACCTTCTGAATAGTAAAAAGTTGGTCAATTTCACTTTCTCCGGGAAATAAGGGCTGTCCATCGCTAAGCTCACCAAGAATACAACCCACTGACCACATGTCTACAGACTTCCCATAGGGAGCTCTGAAAAGCAAAGAGAAAGATTATTTTGGCAACTGAATAAACACAACAGTTTAACAAGCTCTAAATTATTTTGTTTGAATTCATGATTTAAAACACATTATTTAAGGGATTAAAGGACATTAGAAAAAATGATACTGAAATAAGGAGCTACAACCATTCAAGTAAACATGCAGAACACAAGTAAATAACCATACATTCATACAGGTAGCAATTTAATAGCTTAATTAATATACATTAATATGAAATCTGGGTATAAGTTGAACATGATTGGCTTAATAAATCCTAACAGAGTGCACATTTCATGAATAACATTTCACTTGTGAATGAAATGTTGCCAAGAAACATATTTTCTAAGTAATTTATACTCAGCTCTACTGAACTCAGGGTGCCATACTTTGTTAGGCAGGCACTCTACCACATGAGCCACACTTCCAGCTCCTTTTTTACACCCAGTCATTGGTTGAGATGCAGTGTGAAGAACTTTTATGCTGGGTTGGCCTTAAACAGCAATCTCTGCTTCTTAAGTAGCTAGGATTAACAGTGCCCAGTGACTCTTATATCTTCTTGAATGAATATTGAATATCATTTAATCTTTTGACTACTTAGTGTCACAATGTCTGATAACTCAAATTATTTACTTGCATATAATTGACCCCTTCATATAAGGGGCTTTCTGACGGTCATTTCCCTCAAAGTACATTTTAAGTTTACTTAGGGGTTGCTAGCTATCTTTTGGGTCCTGAGGTTACCAGAGGGCTTTAGGAGGAGGAAGAAGAGGTGCTGTTACAAATTGAGGCTATCAATGGAAGTCTAAGTAGGTCTAAAAAAACTTTAAAATCTGGGGCCAGGAGTTTGTTTGGCCTAGTGGTAGAGTGCTTGCCTAGCATGCACGAAGACCCAGGTTCAATTCCTCGGTACTACATACTTCTAGCCTTGAGAAAGTCCAAGGATAGTGCTCAGGCCCTGAGCTCAAGCCCAGAACTGGCAAAAAAAAACCCAAAAACCAACTTTATAATCTATACTCTATACACTAGTGTTGAATAAAAATTATTTTTGGTAGATGGTGTGTGTGTGTGTGTGTGTGTGTGTGTGTGTGTGTGTGTGTGTGTGTATGTGTATATGTGTTTCAAACTTAAGAAAGGAAACAAAGCTGGGCGTGGTGGTTCACACCTGTAATCCTAGCTCTTCAGGAGGCTGAGCTGTAAGGATTGTGGTTCAAAGCCATCCCAGGCACTAAAGACCATGAGACTCTTACCCTCAATTAACCACTAGAAAACCAGAAGTAGAGCTGTGGCTCCAGGGGTAGGGCAGTAGCCTTGAACTGAAGAGTTCAGGGACAATACCCCGGCCTAGAGTCTAAGCCCCAGAACAGACAAAAAAAAGAATAAAATTCTAGAATGACACTATAATAAAAATATTAAAACATTTAAACTAAAGTACTATTAAGACACACAGTATTTCTAAGATAACAAATCATTGGAACAATAAGTCAGTATTTATCTCATTTTTATCCCACAAAAACCTTTATGTTCAGATCTTTTTGGTAGCTTACTAAGGAATGAATGATACTGATCTTCCCTTCATATGTGTCTGAGAGAAAGAAAAACATGTTTTGTGGTGCTAGATGGAAAAACCTGTGGAAAATGTCCATATAGCCACAACAAACTTTTTCTTCAGCCATCTGTTCAAATATTTTACTGAAGCTCAAACAATCTTCAATGTCAACAACAAAGTCCTGAGAACTTATGAAACATGTAGATTCTTTTTTTTTTTTTTTTTTTTTTTTGCCAGTCCTGGGCTGGAGCTCAGGGCCTGAGCACTGTCCTTGGACTTTCTCAAGGCTAGAGCTCTACCACTTGAGCCTCAGCACCACTTCTGGCTTTTTTTCTGTGTATGTGGTACTGAGGAATCTAAGCCGGGTCTTCGTGCATGCTAGGCAAGCACTCTACCACTAGGCCAAACTCTGGCCAACATGTAGATTCTTAATGTAAAACCAAATGCTGATTTCTTTCCATGGAATTTTTTTACACAAAGTGTGTTTCCTCAACTACGACTTGACAATCTTTCAATTAGCAATATTCCACTTAGGTAAGGTTCACTGCACTGTTCTCATCTGGTTTTGGCAGCTACCAAACATCTCTAAGCAGAATATCAATTTCCTGCTGGGTACCATATAGTCTCAGAAGGCTCAGTATGTGAGACTGTCCTGAGAATACATTCCTCAGTATGCACTTATAGACAAACACATATTGTAATGAATCTTTATAGCTTACATGAGACTTTGAATATGGTTCTAAGAATGATCTACTTCATCTGGGCCGGTGGCTCACACCTGTAATCCTAGCTACTCAGGAGGCTGAGATCTGAGGATTGCAGTTCAAAGCCAGCTGGAGCACTAAAGTTCATGAGAATCTTATCTCCAATTAAGTACCAGGAAACTGGAAATGGCGCTGTGGCTTAAGGGGTAGCGTGCTAGCCTTGAGCTGAAGATCTCAGGGACAACGCCCAGGCCCAGACTTCAAGTCCCATGACCCACAAAAAAAAAAAAAAAAAAAAAGAAAGAAGAAAAAGAAAATACAATCTCATAGAAATTAAAAAAACATACAACTTGAATAGGTAGAGTATTATTATCATTATTTATTTTTCAAGTAATAGGGTTTGAATGCTAGCTTAGCTCTTACATGGGTTACTTGCTTAGCTGTTGCTCTACCACTTGAGCCATGTCTCCAGTCTAGTTTTTGCTAGTTATTTTGGAGACAGAGTCTCTGACTTTTCTGTTTGGGTTGGTTTTGAACTGAAATCTTCTAAGTCTTGGCTTCCTAAGTAGCTAGGATTGCAAGTATGAGCCACCAGCACTTGGCTGGTAAATAACTAAGTTGTCTGGGGTTATAGATTTCTTCTTAGGCTCTAAAGTTAAATTCATTAAGATATTTAGTATTTGTTGAACAAATGAAAAAAGGAATGCATGAACAAATAAGCCAGAATGTTGAACTATATGGACAGTCACATTCTAAATGTGGAATATTTTGAGCAAACATGATTATAAAAATTCCTTTCATTTCTATATGCCTGTCCCTTTTTTAATGTGGCTCTGCTATATTTCCTGTCCAGGGATAGGACTTTTTTCTCCACAATTGGAATAAGAGCTTAATAATGAAGTATTCCTTGGCCAATAAAACAAAATAGAGGGTTGGAAAGCAACTTTACTTTGGGGTTGACCATACTGCTACACAGAATTCTCCACTACAGCACTTAGAAAACTGAACTAGCCTACTGAAAGATAAGTCCCTGTGGGTAAAAGATGATCAGCTCCACCTGAGGTCTCTGATACTAACCAGTCCCTAGATAATGTGCCAGTTGACACAACCTACTTGAGTGTTTCAAAGGAAGACAATCATCCAGTAGAACTCAAATTAATGACACTCAGAATCATGAGTAAGTAATTGTGCTTTGTTTCTAACAGTGTTTTTAGGTAGTTTATTACAGTAAATATATAGCTGACATTTAATTAAGCAAAATTGTTTTCCAAGGTAATTGCAAAGTCAAAGATCAACAAATAAGTAGAGGGCACTCTACTTGGGGAAAGTGACTTACCCAAGGAGAAGTTCTGGGGATCGATACCATCTGGTGGCCACATACTCTGTGTAGTTAGCATTATTGCCTTCTGAGAGATTCCGAGCAAAACCTGAAATAATAATTTTGTGTTTGCAAAATGTTTCAGTGCTAATAGTACTTTAAAAGAACATAATGATTAATACTGAATAGGCTGTTAATTACTAATGACTTTGTTGTTTTAAAAAGTTACTAATTTTCATGTGTAAATTAAAATTTACTATGTATTTACTACAAATCAACTTTTTTTTTCTATGCTAGAGCAATCCATGTCACTCCATCCAAAGTCACTCCATCCAAGTCATGGTTTTCTAAGCATTCAAAACTTAATTTCAAATTGAATTTTCTAAAAAAGGTCAATCTCAGAAACAAAAGGAGAATTCCACTAGAATCAGAAATTAAAGTTAAACAACATTTTATAGATATTATTAATTCTGCTATCTGGGACATGCATAGTATTTGTACATTTATTGTTGCTGAGCAGTTCTAGCTATTATGTAAATGAGTTAATGGCAGTACTAGAAACAAGGCAGGTCAAAAATTACTTTCATTTCCTAATGTATGAAAAAGCATGTTAAGGTTATCTTAATGACTTTATAGCCCCCCTACCATTACTCTGTTTCTCATCCTCTCAAAGGGTTTGGGAGCCACATCAAGGGTACCACATGGAGGCAGCAGGATAAATCAATTACCCAGATAACTCACCAGATGCAATATAGGTTAATGATCAATAGTTACAGAACTAAAATATTAAAATTGGGGGTAAAAATTAAATGTACGTTACAACTGAAAGTATAAAATAGTGTTTCTTATAATAAAACAGCAAAAGAAAAAACACAGCAAAAAAAAAAATCCCTAACTTCAGTTACTAAGCAGGTGTTTGTAAGACATATTTTGAAGTAGCATTTGTCTTTATAAATGGGTTCTTCAAGCCAAAGGAGGTGCCAGCTCTGGGAGGGAAAGCAATTAGGAAGTCCTAATCTGCAAAGCGTACACATCACCTCATATGGTGCCACTAGAAGGAACTTTCTGAGCATTTAAAACAATCTTTTCGTGAAGAAATGATGTTAGCCTAAGAGTGTTCTTTTCCTATTATTAGCTATTCCACAGGTATTTCTTTTGTGTTTCTAACTTGCTTTATAATTTTCAGCTGTTGTTGAGCTGTAAGCAAAAGTGGTAGAGTGCTTGCCTAGCATGCACAAAGACCAGGTTCGATTCCTCGGTACCACACACATAGAAAAAGCCAGAAGTGGTGCTGTGGCTCAAGTGGTAGAGCTCTACCCTTGAGAAAGTCCAAGGACAGTGCTCAGGCCCTGAGTTCAAGCCCCCCAAAAAACAAAAAGCATAATGTCAAGAAAATGCTATAATAAAAATATGTCATATACAATATTCAATATAACTTTTCATTTCTCTAAAGAATTATATAAAAACTGAAGATATCTTAAGGATCGACTTAATAAAAAATTACAAAGAACATTTAAACATGTTTTTGTTGCTCAGGAGAGCAAGATTATAATATGCATTCTTTGAAAATACTGAGTAAAATTAGTGATTTAGTTATATATTTCAAAATCCTATGCTGAACAAAATGGGTCATTCTACAATGTGAATTCTTGTAATAGTCTACTATAAGATGCAATCTTATAGTCCAACTTTTGCTTATGATAAGTAAAGAATAATTTGGAGCATTGTATTTGTGATTGTAGTTGAACATATGAAAAAGGATTTTAAGTGTATGTTTGTGTATACACATGCCCGTGAATGCTGGTCCTGGGACTTGAACTCAGGACCTAGGCATGGTCATTGAATTTCTGTGCTCAATGCTAGCATTCCGTCACTTAATTGGAGAATTTCCTGCCTGGGCTAGCTTCAAACCATGATCCTCATTTCTCAGCTTCCAAGGTGGAAGTAGAATTGTGGCTCAAGTTGTAGAGTGTTAGCCTTGGGTGAGAAAGCGCAGGATCAGTGCCCAGGTACTCAATTCAAGCCCCAGGACTAGCACACACATGCATAAAAAGAGTCAAATTGTTACTTTTCAGTATTAACATTAGGTAAAATCCTAACTTCATAAAGTGACTGGACTTCAGTGCTCTAATTTACAATTTTGAATTTTTTTTGCCAGTCCTGGGCTTGAGCTCAGGGCCTGAGCACTGTTCATGGGTTTTCTCAAGGCTAGAGCTCTACCACTTGAGCCATAGCACCACTTCCAACTTTTTTTTTCTATGTATGTGGTACCAAGGAATAGAACCCACAGGTCTTCGCGCATGCTAGGCACTCTACCACGAGGCCAAACTCCCAGCCCCCCTAATTTACAATTTAAAAGTAACTTCTGGGGGAGGGAAATGGGGATCATGACATGAGAAAGGGTATCAATGTATGTGAAGTAATGCACCTTCTATCTGGTAAATACAATGTAAACCTTCTATTAATTATAATATATGAAAAAATAACTTCTGAATGCATTAAATCAAGAGCTAGAGTATCATGTATCAGCTATCAGTTTTACTCACAATAGTAATATTAACTTTTGCCTGGACTGGCCTGGAACTACAAATTTCTTCTTTTTTTTTTCGGCCAGGCCTGGGTTTGAGCTCAGAGCCTGAGCACTGTCCTTCGACCTTATCAAGGCTAGAGCTCTACCACTTGAGCCTTGGCACCATTTCCGGCTTTTTTCTATGTACATGGTACCGAGGAATCAAACACAGGTCCTTGTGCATGCTAGGCAAGCACTCTACCACTAGGCCAAAGTCCCGGCCCCTGGAACTACAAACTTCTAAATTTTCTCTTTCTAAATGTGTGTCATCACACTTGGCCAAAATTACTTTTAATATGCTTTTAAAAGCTACTTGTGAATTACATTAATTGTATAAGTACTTCTTTTGAACTTACCAAAGTCACATAATTTCAGAACTTCATTGTGGCTGATTAGCAGATTTTCAGGCTTTATATCTAGAGCATTAAGATTAGAAAACAATTAGTAAAAATATTCCAAGTTCTGCTGGTTGACAGACACACAGATCCTTGTAATGGTATCTAATTAGAAATAGCTAGCATAATTTCAATAGATAACTAGTGAAAAGTAGAAGAACACCCTTCATGCTGGTACATACAATTTCAATTTCTTGGGGCTGAGAGTTTGGCCTAAAGGTAGAGTGCTTGCCTAGCATTCAGGAAGACCTGGGTTTGATTCCTAGGTACTACATACATAGAAAAAAATTGCAATTTCTTCTTATCCCAACGATATTCTTACCTCAAGGAAATGGAGGAAATAATCCAAAAACAACAAAAGACCCAGAATAGCCAAAGCAAGTCTAGGCAAAAAAAGCAATACCAGACTTCAAACTCTACTATAGAGCCATAATAACAAAAACAGGATGGTACTGGCACAAAAACAGACCAGTTGATCAATGGAACAGAATAGAAAAATCCAGAAATAAAATCACATAATTATAGTCAGCTTATATTTGACAAAGGAGACATAGACAGTAGAATAAACAAAGCCCCTTCAATGATTAGTGCTGGGAAAACTAGGCAGCCATATGCAGGAAACTAAAAGTTGATCCCAGCCTGTTGCCATACACAAACATTAACTCAAAATGGGACTCTGAAACTGCTACACCACTGAGTAGGAGAGACACTAGCACTCATAGGCACAGGCAGAAACTTCTTGAACAAAGTCCCAGGGTCACAACAGATTAGAGAGAGACTCAACAAATGGAACTACCTAAAAAAAAGTTTCTGCACAGCTAAAGACATAGCTACTAAAATAGAAAGACAGCCAACTAACTGGGAAAAGATAATTACCAACAATACATCAGACAAAAGCTCAATATCCAACATCTACAGGGAACTTAAGAAACTGATTCCCCCAAACCCAACAAATCAATCGCTGAATGGGCAAGGGAACTAAAGAGACTTATCTGATCTGAGGAAGAGGTAAAAATGGCAAAGAGAGAGAGAGAGAGAGAGAGAGAGAGAGAGAGAGAGAGAGAGAGAGAGAGAGAGAGAGAGAGAGAGAGAGAGAAAATGCTCATCATCCATGGTCATAAAGGAAATGTAAATAAAAACAACCCTGAGATACCACCTTACCCCAATCAGAATGGCCAATATTCTGAATTCAGACAAATGCTGGCAGGATTGTGGAGAAAGAGGAACCCTACTGCACTGCTGGTGGGAATGTAAACTAGTACAACCACTTTGGAAGGGCATCCACCCTGAGCAGCATAACACAGGATATAAGGACACCTGCGCAGCCATGTTCATCACTGCACTGTTCACAAAAGCCAAGTAATGGACAACCCAGGTGTCCCAATACAGATGAATGGATACAAAAAATGTGATACAGGGGCTAGGAGTTTGGCCTAGTGGCAGAGTGCTTGCCTAGCATGCACAAAGACCTGGGTACAATTCCTTGGTACCACATACATAGAAAAGTCAGAAGTGGTGCTATGGCTCAAGTGGTAGAGTACTAGCCTTGAGGAAAGCCCAAGGACAGTGCTCAGGTCACAAAAAATGTGACCTGGCAAAAAAATGTGGTATATATATATAGTGGAGTTCTACATAGACACCAGACAAGATAAAATAACGGCATTCGCTGGGAAGTGGATGCAACTAGAGCAAATCATGTTGAGTGAGATAAGCCAAGACCAAAGGAACAAATACGCATGGTCTCCTTGATATGTGGGTATTAGATCCAAACAATGCAAGAGCAATGACTAAATCCTCAGGTACTCCAGGTCATTGACATTAATTTAGAGATATAAATATATCTATATAGACATATAGGTCTATGATAGGATATAGATTCAATAGACATATTGATAATATAGATAGATATATATGACATCAAAGACTCAGCTTAATTTTAATTATGTTCTTAAATTTATGTGCCAGTGACTGCATATAAAGATTTTTTTCTTGAATACTTGTTCGTAAAACATGACATTTGAAATGATGTAAAAACTCAGTTTTAATAAAAAGTTTTAATAAAAAAACCATGCAGACCACAATTTCAATAATTCAGACAAGAAGTACATATTGTAACATCTGATAAACATCTTTTATCTTCATCACTGTATCAATTTGTGTCTGGCTAGTATAAAACAAAATACAAAAGATATCAGAAGATAAATGGCTTACAGTCAAAGATGATTGTGAACAAGCAATTTCCTTTTATTATTATAAAGCACTGATCTTGGCAGTAGAGGATAAAGTGAGACAATTTATGGGAAAACAATCCCAGCCTTATGCAAATACAGTCATGCCTATAACTTACAGACAATGGTTACTTTTCACTAATAGTTAGGAAAGTCAGTAGGTAAAGATATACATCGGAGACTGCCGATCTAAGACACAATGAAAGATGAGTTCCAATAGGGACAGTGACTTAGGGACTATCTACAATGCATAATTATGAGTTAGTTCACATTAACTTTTATACTTGCAGAGCCAAAATGCTATGGAAATTGTTCTTTTGCCACGTCTCCTGTTCCCAAGTAAGTTGCAAAATTGACTTTTGTTGAATTCTTTTTATATATTAGGTGTTTATATAGTTCAGAGAGGATTGTCTATACAGATCTCATTACAATATCCATGTAAATTTGTAATTGATCCCTTAAGTGTACAAAGGAAGTTTTGGACAGCAGATGACTTCTCAGATGTTATACTTGCAAAATATATTAAATTTAAATAGAAATATTCTCAACATAACAAATACTTTAACTTTTTTAATGTTTTCTTTTGTATCTTACATTTCAAAAAATTCCACACTCACCTCTATGGACAATATCATTCTTATGGCACCAGTGAATAGCTTTGATTAGTTGATAAATGTAGCTTTTCACTTTTTCAGGTGGAACTCCATTTGGCATTTCTTCCAGTAATTCAAGCATATTCTAAAAAATTAAGCAGGCACATTGTAAGTTCGTATTTTTAAAAACATGTTAGGTGATGATTCATACAATAAACAGCATTTGTTATTTTTGTTTTTCATTTCATCTATAACAGTTCATGATGCAACAGGATACAACAATAAATCAAGGGTTTCTTTTTTAAAGAAACTCAATTTTTGCTACTCCTCTATACTGCTCCTAATAAGAACTATATGTATTTTTTACTTCCCTTAAAGACTTTCAAACATCATTTTAGGATAAACTTCCTTTTAAGAAAATCAATACAATATGGAGATATATTATTGTCATATATAAAAGAGGATGGGCCATTTTTATTTAGTATGCAGCATATTTTTTTTTTTTTTGCCAGTCCTGGGCTTGAGCTCAGGGCCTGAGCTCGAGCTCAGGGCCTGAACACCGTCTTTTTACTTTCTCAAGGCTAGAACTCTACCACCTGAGCCTCAGCATCACTTCCGGCTTTTTTCTATGTATGTGATACCAAGGAATTGAACCCGGTCTTCATGCATGCTAGGCAAGCACTCTACCACTAGGCAAAAATCCCTGCCCTGCTGCAGTATATTCTTAATAGAACCTTGTAATGAATATACTAGAACCTTGTAATAAAAGTTATGTCATATAGATGTTTCTGTAAGAGGCTTGGAAAATAGTCTTAAAGAGGAAAACCATTCCCAAGATTAGAAATGATCAATATATTTAGTGTAAAAATTAAAACAGGCATTTTTTTATAAAATAAGTTTTATAAATTAAATAGAGCATGCTGTTATAGTCATCCTTAAAAAAAAACTCTGCATGATAAAATCCACATAAAGCACTTCTGCTACAAATGGGCCATCTGAATCCTGGTTGTGGTTCCAACCGAAGCACTGGGTTGATAGAGATGCAGGCTGAACTAGCTGCTTTTGTGTGACATCTTGTTTTTAAGTTAGAAGAATGCTTGACTCAAAACATATTCATGGTAACATCAATGGCTTATTGTTGCTATTTTTTAAATGATTTGGAGGGAGGGGTACTGAGGATAGAATAGGGCAGGCCTTGCTAACGCTAAGAGCTCAACCCCTAAGACATAAGCCAGCCTCTCAAATGAGTATTTTCTATATTTTTTGCCAGTTTGGGGGCTTGGACTCAGGCCTTGAGTACTGTCCTTGGGCTTTCTCAAGGCTAGCACTCTACCACTTGAGCCATAGCACCACTTTTTCTATGTATGTGGTATTAAGGACTTGAACCCGAGTCTTCGTGCACGCTAGCAAGCACTCTACCACTAGGCCATGCTCCTGGCCCCTCAAATAAGTATTTTATATTGCTCAGTATGGCCTTCTAAAAGAGAAACATAAATAGATGAAAGCCACATAAAAAGTTGTATGGCGGGCTGGGAGTTTGGCCTAGTGGTAGAGTGCTTGCTTAGCATGCACGAAGACCTGGGTTCAATTCCTCAGTACCACATACATAGAAAAAAGCCAGAAGTGGCACTGTGGCTCAAGTGGTAGAGTTCTAACCTTGAGAAAGCCCAAGGACAGTGCTCAGGCCTTGAGCTCAAGCCCAAGACTGGCAAAAAAAAAAAAAAAGTTGTAGGACTTCTCAATAATTTTCAGAGCACAAGGGATTTCTAAGATCAGACAGAATATTAGTGTTCTAACATATTGTATTGTAAACAAAGAAATCAGTTGTGTTTATCTTCATACCTATTTATAACATATGTACTTATTATCATAATGTAAATAAATCAACCAATGAAACAGTGGTTTTTACCAAGAGTTTCCATTCACAAGAAAATAAAATTTAATTGTTTAGAAATAAATATGTAATAAAGGAAAGCCACAAATGTATAATCAAAGGTAAGAGACACAAAGTATTGGCAAAGGGCTGGGGTTTGTGGTGCTAAGCATAAATAGTGAAAGACTCCTTAGCAAGACTGCTCTGTGATTTTCAGCTTTGGCTTCACTTTAAAGATGTATTAATATATGCATTATAACGTATGTTAAGAAAGACCAATGAGTTCAGCACTTCAACTAGAAAGGCAACATGCCAAAGACTTTGACCTAGCTTCTACTAGCTCTACAGAGTAGTAAATGTATATGTATGTTTTCAGGTAAAGCTAAATGCGTAAAGAATGCATACATCATCTTTGATGTTTTTTCCACTTGAACCATCATTTCCAATTTAACAAATATATAAGAGGTGCCAAATTCACAGGAAGAATAGGACATTGTAATACATTTTTTTCATATATTTTTATTGTAATTAATAGAAGGGTTACATTATATTTGCCAGATAGGAGGTGCATTAATTCACATACATTGATACCCTTTCTCATGTCTTAGTCCCCAGGACATTGTAATACATTTTAAAAAATGGTATCCTTCACTTGACGTGCTGTAAGTTCCTTAGTGGCATAAATACTGCTCCTCCATAGTCATTCTTCTCTTAACTCCACAGAAATACAGTTTTCAATTGTAGACCTAGCTGTCTAGAATGAAGAGGGTATTTGCACTCTGCCTTGCAGCGAGGGTGACCATGCTACTATTACATCTTGCCCAATAGGATGTGACATCTGGAGATTACACTGTGAAAGATAAGGGGCATATCTCAGGAATAGTGGAGCAAAATGGCAGAAGCAGACAGTAGGAAATGCTCTCATGACTGGAGCACACAGATGCCATCGAATTCTGTCTGCCTGCCCCTTTTATTTGTACATGAAGGAAAAATAGAGTCCTATTTTGTTTAAGGCATTGTAATCACAGGTCTCTGTGACCAACGTTCAACATTTTATAGAGTCTTTCTCCTTCCTCTCTTAAGACTCACTGTAGATTGTTCGGCACTGCCACTGATGTGCAAGTGTGACAGTTACCTTCCATCTAAGAACCACAGGGATAGGGAAAGAAGCCCAGGAATAAGGTCAAAAGACTAGTTTGGGTAGCAGTTCTGTTACATCCTAGCAGAGAGATCTCTGAAATTACCTTTCCCAGTGAGGAAACAAACAGACAGAGCTATCTATTTGTTATACTAAGTTGTTACTTACCATGAACAATCATCATGAATAGAACAGAAATTAAAAAAAAAAAAAAAAAGACATGTCAAGGCCGGGCACAGTGGGTCACGTCTGCAATCCTAGATACTCAGGAGGGTAAGATCTGAGGATCAAGATTCAAAGCCAGTCCTGCAAAAAGGACCTGAAATTCTTATCTTCAACTAACCCCTAAAAAATAGGAAGTTGAGCTGAAGAGCATAGGCTAAGTTCAAGCCCCATGACCCCCACACACACACCAAAAGACATAGCGAAATACCAGATTATCCAAATTTTATTATTTGCCAGTAAAAACTGCAAACTGTATTTGTGACAAGTAAAAATTTAGGAGCTTCTGATTTTCCCTCTGGCTCCTCGTATAGTAAACCTTTTCTTATATTTTTAAAAAATATCAACAATTTTAATCACAATAAAAAAATCGGCACTTTTAGTTTAATTTTGATAGTGAAAGTACCTTAGGAGAATACTTAAGATAATACAGAAAAAAAAACAAACAAACAGGAAATGAATATTGGAAAAGAAATGTAAAAGCAGTGGTTTAAAATGACAAAGGGAAGGAGCTGGGAGCTTGGCCTAGTGGTAGTATGCTTGCCTAGCATGCACGAAGACCCAGGTTCGATTCTTCAGTGCCACATGAATAGAAAGAGCTGGAAGTGTTGCTGTGGCTCAAGTGGTAGAGCTTGAACATTAAGGAAAGCCCAAGGACAGTTCTCAGGCCCTGAGCACAAGCCCAGGACTGGCAAAAATAAAAAATAATATAAAATGACAAAGGGTCTTTCCATATTTTCTAGTTTCACTGGCAATGATATCACTATGTTTATTAAAAATAGTCTGTAATGGCTAAATGAATTGGATGTTGCATTAGTGGTCACTTTGACAACAATGGTTTCCATTTGATAATGACAAAGGAAATGAGACCTAGTCATTCTGGAAATAACAAGCACCTGAGAACGGACCTGCAGCAAACCTAACCATTTTTATGTGTGTGTTTCTTGCTTTTTATTGCCTGGGGAATTTTTACTTTACTTGTTTTGTTTTATGTGTAGACCTCTAGATCAAACCTAACCTTTTCAGCTTCAATTTGTTTGTTAATAGCATAGAAAAATCAGCATTCACCAACTGACTTAGCAACAAAACCTTCAAAAGGCTCCTCTGGTCCAGTTTTTTCTATTGTCCTAACCAGCCAAAACCAACAGATGCAAGTAAGTTGCTAAGACATTCTGAGAACTCATTACCTTTAGGTCATGCCATTAAGATTATATTAGTAAGTTGATTTTTGTTGTTTGTTTTAAAATACCAAGAGAAGGGTGGTGTGGGGGGGAGGGTGATGGGTACCAAGACATGTGAAAGGGTATCAATGTATATGAATTAATGCACCTTCTATCTGGCAAATATCATGTGACCCTTTTATTAATTACAATAAAAAATTATAAAAAATAAAAAATAAAATAAAATACCAAGACAAGTGTGCAGACAGCTGGAAAAAAATGCATGTTTTCTTCTTTTCTCTTTGGCTCCCAATCCCTTACCACTGGTCTAATCTTCTGCCTTGGAGCCTCATCTCATGCCTGTTAGCAAGCCCGCTCCCCTCAAAGAAGGCCAAAGCACAGGCACTTCACAATGGACTAGTTGACTCTCTTACTATCCTAGGTCTAATAATAAGCATCTAGCCTATGCTAGCTTTAATCTGGCTTGAGCCTCTATGAGCCCATACCACTAAGTTTAATGTAAATAAATCACAATCTAGAAATCACTTGTTGGACATAGATTCTGACACTTCAGAAGCCATATCAGTTTACAGTAAGATTAAGATTATCTTGTACTGTTAAATGGTAAAACTGTTTCAGGACTTTTAATGATGATGAACAATGTTTTCATTGTAAAGTCCTGAGAATAAGAATACATTCACTGGCCTGTCTTACTAAGTAATAATACTTTTTTTTTGCCAGTCCTGGAGCTTGAACTCAGGGCCTGGGCACTGTCCTTGGACACTTTTTGCTTAAGGCTAACACTCTGCCATTTGAGCCACAGCACTACTTACGGTTTTTTCTGTTTATGTGGTTCCAGGGCTTCACACAAACTAGGTGAACACGCTACCTTTAGGCCACACTCCCAGCACAAGTAACAATACCTTCTTTAGCAATGTTACAAACAGTCCTAAATAAGAGATCCAGGAAGGATGGGAATTAATAACTTACTTTCTCAACATATTCAAACACCAGATATAACTTCCCCCTCCGACGAAAGGCTTCCTTCAGCTCCACAATGTTTTCTTGCTTGAGAGTGCGAAGCATTTTAAGCTCTCGTAAAGTCGTTTCCTTGACTTCTTCATTTTCTAGAATGCAAACAATGGTGAAAACAGAAAAATTAGAGCTTTCAAACTACTGTTCAAAGAATTTTAAGAACATTGAAAACATCCCAATTTCACCTCCCACTTTGAGGACTTCTACTTAAGAAGCCCATGAGTGGAATGTTAAATTACACATTTTTTCTTGTTGAAAAGAACAAGAATAAGAAACTTAAAGAAAGAAAAGGCTTATTTGACCAGCATGAACCTGATTTTCTGCTTTTATTTTCTTATATTCCATGTTACAGCATAAAAACACAGATTTACAGACACAACATATGTGCTGGCTATCATTTTAACTCTAATACTCTATTACTGGGGAAGAAGGTAGTTAAAGGGTCATAAGAATTAACCATGTAAGTATGCAGAAGAGCCTTTTTGTAGCTAGCATCTCTAGCAGATGATGTCTTAAGGTTGGCTTAATGGAGCATTTTATTCATCAGACTGCACGTGAGTCACCTCAGTGAGTAAAGGTTATGCACCAAGTATTCACAATGCGACTCACAGCCAAATTGCTGGGAATTCTGAGTGTCTGATTTCCTTCCTGAACAGCTGCTGTTATATGTTCCCGCTGCCTTCCTGTGGCATGTCCATCTGTCCATCCCAGATGGAATAGCTGTTCTGGGATTGAGAACTTATGCTGAACCAGTATTTGTTCTTCCATACCATCGATTTCACTTGTAATAACCTCCAGAGACATGGAGGAAGGACAGAAGTCACATGACAGGGAAGTGTGGAGCTAGTGTTTAATTTTAAATGAGCGTTTATGACAGCATTAGACATCTTCATATGTATGATTATTGAAGGTACGTGTTAATAATTCTGTGATTCCCAGAATATTAAAACAATCTAAAAAACTAAAACCTTTCCTAAATGTGTGACAAACTCATTTAAAGGCAAAACTGCATCAATATGAGACTATGTGTGTGTTTGTTTAATGCACCTTAATAGGAATATTCATTATTAACTGATTATAAGGTGCTATACAATATGCCATATTTCCATTCTAAAATCTCAAAATTATGAATACTAAAGCACATCTGACCTCGAGGTTGAAAGAACCCTAGCTTCAGAGGTTGTAAGACGTCTAGTTTCAGGCATGCCTTAATCAAGTCTACTGTTTGGTGATGGGGTAAGAAAACTTGTGCCTTTTAGGAAGACATGTTTGTTAAGTCAGGTACACTAGACAGAAGAGGTTGAATGCAGGGCTAGCAATGTGGTTCACGCCCAAAGCACTTGCTTAATATGTACAAATTCTGGGTTCAACAATTAGTACTGCAAAACAACAACAACAAAAGGTGGGCTGGCAGCATGGCCTAGTGGTAGAGTACTTACCTAGCAGGCACAAAGCCCTGGGTTTGGTTCCTAGGTACCATATACAGAGAAAAAGTCATAAGTTGCACTGTGGCTCAAGTGGCAGAGCGTTAGTCTTGAGCAAAAAGTGTCCAAGGACAGTGCCCAGGCCCTGAGTTCAAGCCCTAGGGCTGGCCAAAAAAAGAAAGGGAAAGAAAGAGGGAAAAGAGGGGTAGAGAAGTAAATGCAGAAAGGGCAGTGAAAGAATTCTAAAGGCAGATTAAGGAGTACTTCTCAGCTTATTTTCTATTCCAGTTCCCTCTTTAAATGCCCTTTCAAACTGAATTTAAAGAGACTGTAATAGAAACAAGGGCTTCGAAGCACTGGCATATCTGTAACAAATGGAACATAATAGACAATACACCTTTGGGAACAAGTTACATAAGGGAAGTATTCTACTTCAGCCAGAAAACTGTTGGAGATTGCTGGAACACTAACTCAGAAAGGACCCAGATATTGCCTATGGAAAGACAACTAGTAGGAGGGAAGGCAATAACAGCAGACACAGTAAACTGCCACCCATCTAGGGAAAGACCATGATGGTGGATCTCATATGGCAGAAGGAAAAATGGGTGAGACGCAATTAGAGATGTCCTAAAGTGGCTTAAAGGACTGTGATGGGACAGCTGCAGCTGAGGAACATCTACCAGTATCCCCAAGAAGCATCTGTATGTCCATCTTCTACCTCACCTCATGCTCCTCTTCTACTTCCTCATCTTATTTTTTCACTTCCCTAATCAGCCCAAAGCTTTGTTAGCCAGGGGCACCTTTACACTTGTCTCTTGTGTCCAGAAGCCTCAGTCTTCTACCTGGGCCCTTGGAGGACTGGCTTCTTCAGATATTCCTCGAGATTCTTTCACAAGCTGTAAAGCAGTCCTACCTCTATTCCTTACAACACAGCTCTGAGCTTTACTTCCATAGATGGGCTCACCATTTTTCTTTTCTTTTCTGTCAGTCCTGAGGCTTGAACTCAGGGTCTGGGCACTGCTCTTGGACTTTCTCGAGGCTAGAACTGTACTACTTGAGCCACAGCACCACTTCTGGCTTTTTCTATGTATGTGGTACCAAGGAATGGAACCAGGGTCTTTGTGCATGCTAGGCAAGCACTCTACCACTAGGCCAAACTCCAGATCCTCACCAGATTTTGGACTGTTTTTGGATTTTTGGAATATACACATATACATAAAGTGATTTTAATATAGGACTCAATTTTAAACATGAAATTCATTTATGTTTCATATATACCTTATAAAAACATCCTGAAGAAAATTTATACAATATTTTTAGTGTGCATCTTATTGCTACAACCTGTCACATGGTGACAGTATAGAATTTCCCACTAGTAGCATCAGGCCAGCATTTAAAACATGCAGATTCTGGAGCATTTCAAATTTTGGATTTAGAATGCTCAACTTGTGCATTTGTGGCTTACTGGTTTACCATCTGGGTAGCCACACTGTTAAACCAACAACTTTTGAGTTATTCTGTTCAACATATACCCAACTAGATTGTACCTACCCAAAGACATGAGTAGAAAATAATTTCTACATGACTACTTCAGCTGCAACTATACAAGGAAATTTATCTTTGCTTACATGTTCATTAGCTTGTCATCATTTCAGATGTGGTAGGAAATGGTGATGGAATAGAAACAATAGACATTGACTTGCATGTGAGTATTGTGAAAGCGGTATATATGAGGCAATATGAAAACCTGAATTTACCACCCCTTAATCCCCTCTGACCCTGGCTGTTTTTATACTATGTGACTATGGGAAAAGAAGGATTCAGAAAACACAGTGGTTAGGGTTTTTTCTCTATGTGTCTGTGTCTAAATACATCCACAAGCTATGTTAGAATTGGGTACAACAGTGTTACAGAAATTTAGCTGATGGGGGCCAGGAGCATGGCCTAATGGTAGTGCTTGCCTACCATGCACAAAGCCCCAAGTTCAATTCCTCGGTACTACACACACAGAAAAAGGCAGAAATGGTACCATGGCTCAAGTGGTAGAGCTCCAGCCTCGAGAAAGCCCAAGGACAGAGCCCAGGCCCTGAGTTTAAGCCCCAGGACTGGCAAAAGAAAATTCAGCTGATGAATTTCCCTAATCAAATGCTTGGTGAATTCCTGGCACATGAAAATCTAATCAAAGGGAGTGCTTCGTATTATTTTTTGATCAGTGACAGTTTCACTTTTGCTAATGGATAAAGTAACCTCAGGATGACCAAATCAGAATGGCCTTAGTAGAGCTAAAGACGTAGCTTAGCTTCTCTAATAGTCACAAGTCCCTGGAATCTATCCTCAATCTCATCTGCCACAAAAAAAGGCCTTTGTAGAAGAACATTGGAATGAAACAAAATCGATTTACATTCTGGACCTAGCCTTGTAAGTACCTAGTGTTGTGACATATAACCTTGGGTAAGGCACTTAATTTTTCATAAGTAAAGTAACTGTCCTTCAGTCAGGCAACACTGGCTCATATCAGTAATCCTAGTGACCAGGGAGGCTGAGATCTACAGGATCCAGGTTCAAAGCAGAAAAGTTTGTGGGATTTGATCTCCAATTAACCAGCAAAAAGTGCGTCCTCAAGGTGTGGCTCAAATGGTAGAATGCTGGCCATGAGCAAGAAAGCTAAGTGACAATAAGATCTAGTTCAAGCATAATATTAGCACAAATAAAATAAATGTACTATACCCCAATACTATGACTTTTCTAAACCTAATTATGTGTGTTTTTGTCTTAAAATCTTACTGGTTATAAGCCTAAGCCTCACTGAATTTTGGAAATTGTTACACATACATAATTGAATTTACACTGACTTTACTTAACAATAAAAAACAAAGAAATAACTAACGTGCTTTCAAATAAGTGTGCTAAAGCAACTTCAATGAAGCAGCATTTTTGGGGCTCCTTTATTTTATGTTTGTCTTAGGTATTAAAGCTGGGCTAAGTGCTTCAACACTTAGTTTGTAATGACTGGAAATAGGCAGGAAATTCAGTTAGTAATCGGTGAAGTGCAAGCAAAATGTGAACTCATGATTATCAGGAACAGCATGTGTGTGTGTGTGTGTGTGTGTGTGTGTGTGTGTGTGTGTGTGTGTGTGTGTGTGTGTGTGTGTGTGTGTGTGTGTGTGTGTGTGTATTCTAAGTGCTTTATGATTTTTAAAATTATGGCAATAAATGGTCAGATGACAAGAAAAAGGAATGTGCATTCTACTTATACATGCTTCTCTCCTCAAACAAGAAGAAAATGGGAAGGCAGTCTCAATGAGGCAGCTTTTAGAGGTGATAGTACAGCCTACTGAAATGGTCACAAAAATTACTGTCTCCTGGTTGACAAAATTCTTGTGGGTTCTTGTAGCTTAGCTCTTCAAGTTCAGAAAATTAAAAAAAAAAAAACAAAACCAAGGCTAGTAATGTAGATAAATTTCTCAGGGTGAGTAGACTAAAGGTCACATGCTGTCTCACAGCCTGAGGCATATACAGGGATTCAGACAATACTGGGAGCACAATGAGCTTTGAGGATTACGTTACAAACATCCAGATTCAAGTGTAGACTATATTACCACTTGACTTGTTGCTAAAGGCAAGTGGCTAAGTAGGAAAAAGTGGGTGGAATAAAAATTCAGAGATGGTACAGGGTCTGTATTTTGGTCTCACATATAATCTCTTCATCTTTAAACTAGGGCTGAGGTGTTTTGGATTATTCTGTAGGTCTCTTCTAGTGCTCAGCAGTACTTCACTGACCACTGAGGGAGTTTAAATGGAGGCACAACCAACTCTGACAAAGCTAGGTATAGATAATTATATAATTTCACTGAGTGAAGGCTAAGTGATGGTACAGAAAAGCATTAGGAACAAACAAAAAAATCTGACCTATTTTTATAGGCTTACTGATGAGGCAAGTTAATACCTCTAAAAACAATCAAGAGAAATACACCAAAATAAAAGGTAACAATTTTAAGAGGCTAGCTCATAGGAGCAAAGGAAATTCAAAGATAAGTCGGTGATGAAAAGGAAAACATCTAAAGATTAACAGAAACTCTATTGTAACTATATTTAAAGAACTGTAGGCTTGAGAAACGAATCCAGGAATAGCTGTAACCTACTTTATGAAATCACAAACTTGACATTTTATATAGCCAAAGAGGCCCCCCAAACAGACCTTTAAACAGACACATTGTAAAAGAAAAGTCATTCCACCCTTGTAGGAAACCATAGGGGTACCATGTGTGATTCTGGCTTTTGATTGAAGAAGGAATAGCAGCAGCAGGGCCATTAATGTGGCCACGGAAGTTTGAATGCTGGTGCTACTATTTTATATACCAAAAAGATGAGAGCTCTTCAACCTTCAGAGAAGGTCAGTGAAAGTGCAGTAGAAATTTAGGAAATCAAAAAAGTACAAAACAGTCACCAAATCTTAAGAATCCCTGAGGTTTAAAAGAGATCAATTTGGGACATGAATAAAGAAAAAAAAATAATACTAATCTACAGGAAACATAAGCAGCAGAACATATGATATAAAAGCACAGATACAACCTACATTCCATATTAAATATGGACTTTAAAAAAGCTCCCTGGAGTGAGCCTCTTTGTCATGCACTGAGGCCCTGTGAGGGGAAGATCCTTTCCCAACCCATCATTTAGACTTTCAGGAAAGAATGAAAACTCCAAAAGGATCAAAAGGCTATAAAATCTCACCACATTTCCTAGAGTAAAGGTACATTTTTTTTTTTTGCCAGTCCTGGGCTTGGGCTCAGGGCCTGAGCACTGTCCCTGGATTTTCTCAAGGCTAGGGCTCTACCACTTGAGCCACAGCACCACTTCTGGCTTTTTGCTACATATGTGGTACTGAGGAATCGAACCCGGGTCTTCATGCATGCTAGGCAAGCACTCTACCACTAGGTCAAACTCCCGGCCCTACATTTTTAATTCTTATTGGTCCAAATCTATCTCACTAAAATCAGTTAGAAGTTTAATTTCTCGGGGCTGGGAGTTTGGCCTAGTGGTTAAAGTGCTTGCCTAGCATGCATGAAGATCCGGGTTCGATTCCTCGGTACCATATACATAGAAAAAAGCCAGAAGTGGTGCTGAGGCTCAAGTGGTAGAGCTCTAGACTTGAGAAAGTCCAAGGACAGTGCTCAGGCCCTGAGCTCAAGCCCAGGACTGGCAAAACAAAAAAAAAAAAGAAGTTTAATTTCTCAAGCACTTTTCCCTCTTTATAGTTTATATTAATTATTCTCATTCCCTTATTTTTTTTTTTCGTGGGTCATTGGGTTTGAACTTGGCCTGGGCACTGTCCCTGAGCTCTTCAGCTCAAGGCTACCGTCCTACCCCTAGGCTTGGGCATTGTTTTGGTGCTCTTCAGCTCAAGGATACTTTCCGTTTTCTAGGGGTTTGGAGATGAGTCTCAGGTCCTTTTGTGCCCGGGCTGGCTTTGCCTTAAATTTTTTTTTATTATCATTATTTGTCGGTCATGGGCCTAGAGCTCTGGGCCCAGGTGCTGTCCTTGAGCTCTTCAGCTCACTTTGAGGCACAACACCACTTCTGGTTTTCTGGTGGTTAATTGCAGATAAGACTCTCATGGGCTTTCGTGTTTGGGCTGGCTTTGAATCATGATCCTTAGATCTCAGCATCCTGAGTAGCTAAGATTACAGTTGTGAGCCACTGGCACCCAGTTCCCTAGTTTTTAACATGTACAGGGTACACAAATAGACATTTGGATTTATTTTTAAAAATCATAGCCCTGAACACAAAGAGGCTTAGAGACAGTGCCCAGGTCCTGAGTTCAAATCCCATAACCAACAACAACAAGAAAAAAAATCAGTGCAATGGCTGGGAGTTTGGCCTAGTGGTTAAAGTGCTTGCCTAGCATGCACAAAGACCCGGGTTCGATTCCTTGGTACCACATACATACAAAAGAGCCGGAAGTGGTGCTGAGGCTCAAGTGGTAGAGCTCTAGCCTTGAGAAAGTCCAAGGACAGTGCTCAGGCCCTGAGCTCAAGCCCAGGACTGGCAAAATAAATAAATAAATAAATAAATACACAAACGACAGCAGATACTTGTATGTGTCTATGTGTAAGAACAGGCCAATAATGATAGTTTCACTGAAGAAAATTGGAGTTGCCAAAAATGTAAGAAATTATAGCTAAATTAATAGTCTATACTGTATCTTTTAACCAAATAATCACTAATATTTTTATAGTCTATTGTCATTATCTAATCCATGGAGACATCTGGTTGGTTGAATATTTACTAGTTAATGCTTCTTTTTTTTTGTTGTTTTTTTTTGTTTTTTTTTTGCCAGTCCTGGGCTTGAGCTCAGGGCTTGAGCACTGTCCTTGGACTTTCTCAAGGCTAGAGCTCTACCACTTGAGCCTCAGCACCACTTCTGGCTTTTTGCTATGTATGTGGGGTACCGAGGAATCGAACCCGGGTCTTCATGCATGCTAGGCAAGCACTTTAACCACTAGGCCAAACTCCCGGCCCCCTAGTTAATGCTTCTTTGTAGAGACTTAATAATAATACTTAATAGTAGTTAATACTGACATTCAGAGAATCACTAAGAATTCATTGACAGCCTAGATACATAAGGCCATATAGGATGAGGCCAAATTAATGAACCTCCAGGACATGGAAACAAGAGCTTAATTATAAGTGAATGTTATTCTTTATATATTATGTTTTTCTCTCTTCTCTTGTGTTGCCCTTTGGTTAATGTCAAATTGTTATCCCAGTATCCCACTTTGTTACCTGGTATATTATATAGATGTTTTTGTTTATTTGAAATAGGAGAGGAAAAATGAGGGGAGGGAGTGGGGGGAGGGAAATGGGGACAAAAACATAAGAAGGGATATCAATGTGTGAGAAGTAATGCACCCTCTATCTGACGAATATAACTGTACCTCCTCTATACATTGAAATAAAAAATTATAAAAAAATAATTCATTGTCAGATACTCCAAAGTTATGAAGTATCAGAAGTAGAAGTCATTAAAAGAAGAACAAAAGAAAAATTAATAAAGTGCTCACAGATAAAAATTTCTCAGTCCTAATATTTTTTGGATTGAACTGATGGCCCTTTGCATGCAAAACATGTACTCTAATATTGAGCTTTATTCCAAGTTTGTATTCTTGCCTCTTTCTTACCCTAAATGAAAGTATAAAACTCTTTCAGAGAATATTATAGCCAAAGATATTAATTTGATTTGGCAGAATTGCATCAGCTAACAACTAGAGAATAAAGACCTAAAAAGATGAAGGCAGGAAAATGAAGAAAAAACTGATAAAGCTTTTTGCATATACTTTTCTGTGTATGCTGGTAATAGGACTTAATCTCAAGGCCTGGTGATGTCACTTGGTTTTCTTACTCACAAATGCCACTCTACCACCCCAGTCATATGTCTGGTTCAACATTTTTGCTGGCTAAATGGAGATGGGAATCTCATAGGCTTTTATTCTCAGATCGGGTTTGAACTGTGATTCTTCAAGGGTCAGCCTCTAGAATAGCTAAGATTACAGGTATGAGCCATTGGTACCCAGCTTAAATATAGTGTGTGTGTGTGTGTGTGTGTGTGTGTGTGTGTGTGTGTGTGTGTGTGTGTGTGTGTGTGTGTGTCTTGGGGCTTGAACTCAGGGCCTAGACACATTCCCTGAGCTTTTTGTGCTCAAGGCTAGTATACTATCAGAGCACTATTTCTGTTGGGTTTTTTTTTTTTTTTTGGATTTTTAGTAGATAATTGGAAATAAGAGTGTCATGAACTTTCCTACTAGCTTTGAACTGTGATCCTCAGATCTCAGCCTCCTGAGTAGCTAAGATTACAGGCATGAACCACTGATGCACAGCAGAAATATACTTTTGGTAACTCTCTTTGTTGTAGAAGTCATTCGTGGGCCTGGTGTACAATTTTACTGTAAGATCTGCTCCTCTGCACCCCAAAATAATACTTGACTTTCCTAACTACCACACAGTTACCATTGTAACCTAAATTATATTAACTATAAATTAATATTTATAATTTTATTTTAACTTCTCTAGCTTAGTGTCCCAATATAATCTTTTATTTTTTAAGAAATTATGGTTCTTGGGGCCGGGAGTTTGGCCCAGTGGTAGAGTGCTTGCCTAGCATGCACAAAGACCCGGGTTCAATTCCTCGGTACCACATACATAGAAAAAAAGCCAGAAGTGGTGCTGAGGCTCAAGTGGTAGAGCTCTAGCCTTGAGAAAGTCCAAGGACAGTGCTCAGGCCCTGAGCGCAAGCCCAGGACTGGCAAAAAAAAAAAAAAAAAGAAATTATGGTTCTTGTTTTAAATTATGATGAATTATCTTTAATAATAAAAATATTTTCAAGGCCAGGAATTTGGCCTAGTGGTAGAGTGCTTGCCTAGCATACACGAAGACCGGGGTTCGATCCCTTAGTACTACATACATAGCAAAAAGCCGGAAGTGGTGATGAGGCTCAAGTGGTAGAGCGCTAGCCTTGAAAAAGTCCAGGGACAGTGCTCAAGCCCTGAGCCCAAGCCCAGGACTGGAAAAAAAAAAAAGAGTCTGGGCCTGGAGTTTAGCTAGTGGTAGAGTGCTTGCCTAACATGCACGAGGACCCAGGTTCAATTCCTTGGTACCACATACATAGAAAAAAGCCAGAAATGGTGCTGAGGCTCAAGTGGTAGAGCTCTAGCCATGAGAAAGTCCAAGGACTGTGCTCAGGCCCTGAGTTCATGGCCCAGGACTGGCAAAAAAAAAAATTTTTTTTCAGCTAAAATCTACCTACAAATGTAACCTCAAAAATGTTTTCTATAGGCTGAGAGTTTGGCCTAATGGTAGAGTATTTGCCTAGCATGCACGAAGACTCAGGTTTGATTCCTCGGAACCACAAACGTACAAAAAAAAAAAAAAAAAAAAAAAAAAAAAAGCTGGAAGTGGTGCTATGGCTCAAGTGGTAGAGCTCTAGCCAAGCTCAAGGGCAAGCTTATGCCCTGGGGTCAAGGCCCAGGACAAGCAAAAAAAAATGTTTTATATATAGGCAGGCAACAGGGGCTCACGCCTGTAATCCTAGCTATTCCGGAGGCTGAGTGAGATCTGAGGATCACAGTTCAAAGCCAGCCAGGACACAAAATGTTCTTGAGACTCTTATCTCCAATTAACCACCAGAAAACCAGAAGTGGCACTATGCCTCAAGTGGCAGAATGCCAGCCAGCCTTGAGTTGAAGAACTCAGGGATAGCTCCCAGGCCCAGAGTTCAAGCCCCACGACCAACCAAAAACAAAATAAAACAAAACATTTTTTTTATACAATCCAGGTACTAATGGCTCATACCTGTAATATTGTTACTCAGGAGGCAGAAATCTGAGGATCATGGTTCACAATCAGCCAGGGAAGGAAAATCTGTGAGACTCTTACCTTCCAATTAACCATTAAAAAAGTCTGAACAGAAGTCTGAACAAAAGCCTTGAATAAAAGAAAATCTAAGGGAAAGTTGTGTAGGCCCTGAGTTGAAGCTCAAATACTAAGACAAAAGGAAAGTTTTATACAAATTTGAGGATACATTTGACTTTAGTAAGATAGCACCAGATGATAGTCTTTCAAAGCTGGATGAGGTGGCATATGTGTGCCATCCCACCCAGTGACAAAACACAAAGATGATCACAATCTAGGCTGATCTAGGTATAAAGCAAGATCTTATCTTTAAAATAAATAATGTAGCTGGGTGATGGTAGCTCATGCCTGTAATCCTAGCTACTTAAGGAGGCTGAGATCTGAGGATCACCCTTCAAAGCCAGTCAGGGGGGTGGTGGGGTTGGTGGGGGTAGTGATGGAAGTCCTTGAGATTCTTATCTCCAATTAACCACCAAAAAACCAGAAGTGGCTCTGTGGCTTAAGTGTAGAGTGCTAGCCTTGAGCTGGAGAGCTCGGGGACAACACCCAGGCCCAGAGTTCAAGCCTCACAACCAAATAAATTCATTCATTCATTCATTAATAATAAACAAACAAACAGGGACTGGAAGAATTCAAATAACATAACACTTATTTAGCAAGCATGAGACCTTGAGTTCAAACCTCAGTATTGTCCTCTGAAAAGGAAAAAAAATGAAGTGCTTTATTTTAAACTTTCTTGTCCATCATAGAGTAATTTTAGTACTCCATTTGAAATACTCTGGACGTGTGCTCATCTAGTATGGTATTCTTGAAAGATTTTATTCCCCAAGGAGTGATTCTAACTATAAAATCATCCCTGAATATGGCTTTCCACCAGATCCTTATATTTCTGACTAGGATATATGAGGAAATGCTAATAACCAATTCTGAACTCTTTCACACACTATTCATTATTTATGTGACTACAGAGTACGTACTTGAAATCACCCTTTTCATTTTAATTTATATGAAGCCAGCACAGATAATGACTCCTGTATAGCTTTTGGAGAAAGATTTTCATTGTTGTTTGTACGCTAAAACACAAGTTTAAATGTTCTGAAATCATGGCATATTAAAAGTTTCACATAGAAGGAACTAAACCATTCAAAGCAAAACCTAATAACTAAGCAAGCTATATTTACTTCCAGCAATTGTGACTGTAAAACCTTAAAGTCCCAGATAGTCTATGCTTTATTTACAAAATATACAAGGGAAAAAATACATATATACCTTCACAGTCCTTGAATTTCTTGATTGCCACAATTTCATGCGTTTCCTACAAAGAAAAAAAGAGGTAAAAGGAAAGTCATTTTCCAATGTTTTTCCATTTGATGATTCCAGTTGTCCAAGGGACAGAGTAGCTGAAAAAAATCATCATCCCTAGCTGCCCGTTTCTTGGTTCCAAAATTGTTCCTTACTATCCTTTAGACATTGTCAAAGGAGAGGAGAAAGGAAAGAAGTAAGGGGCCAAAGAACACAGATGGTGACAGAACTTTCAACGCATGAATCATAAACCAAAAGTGTCAATGTCTTCAGGCTACTCAAAAGTGCAGGATAAAATAAGGAAGAAAATGAGTATTAAAAAAAGCATAAAAATATTCATATAACTCTGGCTAACATTTTGGAATACTTCTAGTAATTTTGTCTAAAATATGAATAATATGGTATTCTGCTTCATTTGATATTATATAAGTTACATTTTCACATGCCAGTAAATAAGTTTTAAAAGCATTATTTTTAATGGCAGGTTATTTAACCAGTCTGTTAGTAGTGAACATACGTCAACATCTATACGTTTATTTCCATTGAGTAAATTCTGCAGTGATAAAACTGGTTTAAAGACGGGGCCGGGAGTTTGGCCTAGGGGTTAAAGTGCTTGCCTAGCATGCATGAAGACCCGGGTTCGATTCCTCGGTACCACATACATAGAAAAAAGCCAGAAGTGGTGCTGAGGCTCAAGTGGTAGAGCTCTAGCCTTGGGAAAGTCCAAGGACAGTGCTCAGGCCCTGAGCTCAACCCCAGGACTGGCAAAAAAAAAAAAAACTGGTTTAAAGGGTATGAATGTTAAAGTTTCCTAATATATATACACCCATAATCCTAGTTACTCAAGAGGTTGAGATCTAAGGATCGAGGTTGGATGCCAGACTTAGCATAACAAATACTAGAACTCTTTTCTAAACTTAGCCAGGTAAAACCTGTAAGTGATGGTTTGCCTCAAAGGGTTAGAGCAATAGTGCCTTGAGCAAAAAAAGATAAAGGATAGTACCTAAACCCTGCTTTCAAGCCCCATGTACCTGCGAGCATGCATGTGCACACACACATGTGCGCATGCGTGCACCCACCCACACAGAATTACATCATTTTACAATTAACTTCAGCAGTGTATACCATCAAGTCACAACCAGTGACAAAACAACATATAACTAAAGAATTTTATTTAGTTAATGAAATTAGAGCAGTTCTCTTCTTGGCAATTGAAATCTACTACAGCAATTAATGAGAACTTACTAGAAACTGTCAGTATATCTCTAAGTTATCATGATCAGGGGTTTGGTTTTTGTGGAATATAACTTACTATAACAACAAACTTACTGAAATTGGCTTTTGCAATTAGGTCTACCAAAGCCTTACTAATCTAAACATGGTTGATGGTTTACATATTTTCACGCACATTGAAATCTTAATGATTTCTTTCCTTGAATCTTACTCTATTTGAAATTTAATGTATGACATGAAAAGGGAAGGTAGATTTAACATAATTGCTAAATACTGAAACAATTTTTGCCATACATTTTTGTTCTTGTTACATCTTACTTAGCACCTCTATCTATCTATCTATCTATCTATCTATCTATCCATCTATCTATCTATCTATCTCTATCTGTCCATCTATCTATCTCTATCTGTCCATCTAACGTCTATATTTTCTAATCTTGTAAAGGCTACTGGTCTGGTTTTTTTTTCTTTTTTTTTTTTGCCAGTCGTGGGGCTTGAACTCAGGGCCTGGGCACTGTTCTTGAGCTTCTGCTCAAGGCTAGCACTCTACTACTTGAGCCAAAGCACCACTTCTGGCTTTTACATGTATATGGTATGGAGGAATTGAACCCAGGGCTTCAGGCATGCTAGACAAGCACTATACCACTAACCCACATTCCCAGCCTCATTAGTCTGTTTTTATGACAGAACCAATCTAATTTCTTGAGACCTTAAACTTGTTAATTAATTAGTGATTTTTATAGATCCTGATCTTCTTACATAACTTAATTAAATAGATTTATTTTTGAGATTAGGTTTTGGCTGTTCAATCTAATTAATGTTTATATATTTATCTACATATTCAGTTTGCTTCTGTTTACCAATGCCACCTTTTCTCTAACAGTTTTAAAGTATTTGAGTGCTTAAACTGTATTATTTGTTTTTTGTCAGTCCTGGGGCTTGAACTCAAGGTCTGAACACTGTCCTTGCTCATTCAGCAAGGCTAGCGCTCTACAGCTTGAGCCTCAGCACCACTTCTGGCCTTTTCCGTATATGTGGTACTGAGGAATCAAACCTGGGTCTTCATGCATGCTAGGCAGGCACTCTACTAGGCCACGGTCTCGGCCCCAAGTTGTATTAATTTTTCTTTCATCAGAACAAATGACTTTCAAATAAAGAATCCCGATTTTCCTTCTATCTGATTTCCTCAAATATGCACAGCAAGTATCAGGCACAGAAAGAAATCTTACATTCTTATAGATTCACAGTAAGCTTCCAGGTACCACAAAGGCCCTAGAAATTTCCATTTACATCAACACTGTAAACTTACATGCTTATTACAATGACTTTAAAGGGGTTAGGAATATAGTGTCTTGTAACAAATCCATATATCTAATATTTTTCCAAAATAAAGTAAATGAAAAGTTTATTTAAAAAAGTATAGAGGATTTCTAATAAAAAATTAGAATGTACAAGGCACTAAGCCGGGTGAGGTGGCTCACACCTGTAATCCTAACTACTCAGGAGGCTGAGATCTGAGGATCAAGGTTCAAAGCCAGCCCAGGCAAAAAAGAACCAGAGATTCTTATCTCCAATTAACCTCTAGAAAATGGGAAGTGGGGCTTGGCTCAAAGGTAGGGCGGTAGCCTTGAGCTGAATAGCTCAGGGACAGCCCCCAGGCCAAGTTCAAGCACAGGGACAGACACACACACACACACACACACACACACACACACACACACACACACACACAGAACATACAAGGTTCTCAAGAATAGCAATGCTCTGATAACTAGTGCATTTAGTGCTATAGAAAAGAACAGTACACTCAATTCAGTTTTTGTTCCAATATAACCTTTTCTGCCAAGATATCCTTAAGACTTAACTTCATCTGGCTGTTACTAAAACAGCAGTAGGTGTGTGGCTTCTAAATCTTCAGTACCACCTGATTTTTTTTTTGCCAGTCCTGGGTTTTGAACTCAGGACCTGAGCACTGCCCTTGGACTTTCTCAAGGCTAGAGCTCTACCACTTGAGTCACAGCACCACTTCCAGCTTTTTCTATGTATGTGGTCCCGAGGAATTAAACCAGGGTCTTTGTGTATGCTAGGCCAGCATTCTACCACTAGGCTAGACTCTTGGCCCCATCAGTACCACTTCTTTTCTTGCCATTGCTTTCATTTTTTATAAATCACGTCCATACTAAGATGCAAAGACATCAAGCAGAACTGGCATTTGGCAGCAAATAAAGATGGTTGGATTTTCTTTACCAACTTCAAATATAGATTAATGTGATTAATGTCAAAACCTGTATTTTTAGCACAACTCTTCTCATTGGGGTTGGCTGAGATTATACTGTTCAAGCAGCGTTCTCTGAATAAGAAGCTGGAGGAATACATGCCACTTGCTGTTTCCGGTGAATACTACAGAGGCCACATGTTCTGTACCATACATATGCCTCTTCCAAATTTCCCTATCTCCTGCTTTAACATATTTGGGATATTTTAATCTCTAAAATGATTTGGAGATACAGATACTAATATAAGCCAGTGGGGAAACTAAGAATTCAACTGCTTGGTAAGATAACTGCCTGAATCATAGTTTCTGTGAAAGGGCATAGGTTCAAAATTTCTCCTACTTCCTTTAGATATTTTTTGGTACACCAAGGGGAATAAATGACAGAATTCTCATCTTGAATCCAACTGAATCTTAAGTCAAATTCTGCTAATGAAATACATTCTTTGATTTTTAAAGCATACATTAATAATACAAGGTTTCACTGTGATAATTCCATAGATGCACATGGTGTACCTTGAAAAAGTTTACCTCTTCTATTCTGGTACCTTAATCCCACTCTCTGAGCCCCACCTTTTCAGATTTTTAATATACAGAACTGCTTCTGTTTTTCTTTTCAAATTTCTTCATAGTAATTTAATTAAAGAGGTAGGAAGTGATAAGCCAAGCTTTATTACTTGTTCTACCACCATCCTGAGGTATTATACATAATATAGGAATGGACAAAGAAAAACTTGAAAAAATAACTGAAGAACTTGTACTTTAAATTCAATTTATTCACAAAAGCATACCATTGCCCCCACAACGTCTGCAACAGAATGTCACCAGCTGTATTTAGCAAGATAGGCATAATTTGGTACTTGTTTCAGTATATGGGTACTTGCTTTATTTAAATAATGAGGTAGCTAAAACTTGACATTTTAAGTAATAAACTAAGAATATGATAAGAAATATATCTGTAACCCATTAATGATAATTCTAAACTTCAGCCTTAGTTCTACCACGAAAGTGAAATTACATTACATTGGAATAAGATAAGAAATGTTCAATATGTCTTAGAAAATGGCTCCTAGATCCCATTACTCTATGAATGAAAGAACTATATCAAGGCATTTAACAAAGTATATATAAAAAATTAACATTTTCCAGAGGTTCCTCGGAAGAAGAAAATCAAGAGAATGAAAAATAAATGTTATGAGTAACAA
The DNA here is from genome assembly GCF_031878675.1 of Megascapheus bottae. NCBI lineage: Eukaryota > Metazoa > Chordata > Mammalia > Rodentia > Geomyidae > Megascapheus > Megascapheus bottae. The sequence continues at coordinate 6,606,649 of NC_143547.1, read as the reverse complement.
ACAAAATATCTGTAGGTCTTCCAGTATCAAGATCTCTATTCCACAAAAATCAAGCCTCAATCACTGACCAACCATGCTGGACAAAAACTTGTATTATGAACTCACTAGTATACCTCCTAAATCAATGCTTTCTTTTCTTTTCTTTTTGCCAGTTCTCGGACTTGAACTCAGGGCCTGAGCACTGTCCTTGGACTTTCTCAAGGCTAGAGCTCTACCACTTGAGCCACAGCATCACTTTCAGCTTTTTCTATGCATGTGGTACCAAAGAATCGAACCCATATCTTTATGCATGCTAGGCTAGCACTCTACCACTAGGCCAAACTCCCAGCCCCTGCTTTTTTTCAAAATAATTTCCTTTAGTTAAGATTTTAATGAAGCAACTAATTTGTATTAGCAGTCAAAAAAATTACTGACATTTAAAAATGCAATTATGTAATTCTACTCTGGAACAGTAAAATCTGATCATATGTTATAAAGAAAGCAGCAGAACTCATTGTTTTAAATGCTTTGCTCTCTAGGTAAAAATGTACACTATGGGGGCTGGGAGTTTGGCCTAGTGGTAGAGTGCTTGCCTAGCATGCAAAAAAAAATGTACACTATTCATCATGAAACAGAAAATACTGATTGCATTATATTCTACTATTCATAGAGTAAACCATTGCAGAGGTTATACTCTACAACTAGTTTTTTTAATTACTGCCTGAAGAAATTCTTCCTAGGGAAGTATTTCTTCTTCTTAATACCAAGAAATACCACTCACTAAATATTTTAAATATGTTAATACACATTTCACATGCAATGATCCAACACTCTAACCACAAGCTCCTTCAACAGGATCAAAATCCTACAAACATGGACATTGTAATTTATAGATACAGTACTTACACTTTATTTTATTATTGTCATTTTAATAACATCTGGCTAGATCCAATGCTGAGTGACTGTCATGGATTATCTCATTTAATACTCAAATCACTGCTCTGAGGAGGATCATATCTTGCTCATTGTAGAGAGATGAGGATGCTGACTTTCAAAATCATATTGCCCTGATTCAAAACCTCTTGCTACTTGGCTACTCTGGCCTACTGAAGATATTACAGACACAATGCAAAATGAAACGGTAACTGCTTTAGGTCAAAATTTTATTTCATAAGCCAGGCGTGGTGGCTTACACCTTTAATCCTAGCTACTCAGGAGGCTGAGATCTGAGGATCAAGGTTCAAAGCCAGCCTGGGCACAAAAAGACCTGAGACTCTTATCTCCAATTAATGGCTAGAAAATGGGAAGTGAGGCTTGGTTCAAGGGTAGGGCGATAGCCTTGAGCTGAAGAGCTCAAGGACAGTGCCCAGGCCCACGTCGAGTTCAAGCCCCATGACCCACCAAAAAAAATTATTTCATAGAAGCACCTAGTTAACAAATGCATTCACTCTATTGTTAATACATCTCAAGTTTTATCAAAAGGTTTACAAAACATAAATAATTGTCTAAAGCATTCTAACTACCTGAAACAATAAAATTAAAATGGTTCTCCTCTATTACCTTTATTCAATTTTGTGACAAAACTAGTACGATTTCTTCTAAACTGACAAAAATGAAGCTTCACATAACCAGTAATATCTTACATTTGTACCCCCAGTGACTCAACAGTCAGGAGAGTTGCTAATAATCAGTGTTGCTTTCAATGCTATGGAGTAACTCGATGTCCATATCCTTAGACTTCACACAGTACTTAGAAGCAAGTCTTGAACTACTTTTTTTTTTTTGGGCGGGTGGGTCTTGGAGCTCTTCAGCTCAAGGCTACCACCCCACCCCTGGGCCTGTGTGTGGTCCTGAGCTCCACAGCTCAAAGCTACCACCCTACCCTTGGGCTAAGTCCCATTTCCTGTTTTCAAGAGGTTAATTGGAGTTAAAGAGTCTCAGGTTCTTTGGTGCCCAGGTTGGCTTTGAACCTTGATCCTCAGATCTTTGCCTCCTGAGTAGCTAAGATTACAGGTGTGAGCCACCTCAGCTGGCTGTCTTAAACTAATTTATTTCCATATTAAAAGTTAATGTATCCCATAATTCTCTGAACCTAGCATTTTTGGCATGGATTGTCCAACCTGGGCTGTCTTTGAACTATGATTCTTGGATCTCAGCCTTATGAGTAGCTAGGATTTCAGGTGAGAATCCATGCCAAAAAAAAATGTAAGAATAAAAACACATGAGAGTTTCAGACTGCATAGCTGGCTACATAGGACACACACACACAGACAGATACAGACACACAGACACACACACGTTTTTGAAAGTAAGTCTAATATGGCTCAGAGTAACTATTATAATGGATTAGTATCAACCCAAAAAGGACATTGGCTGATAATGTTAAAGGATTTGCTAAGGGTACTGCTAGTTCACATTGAACTACATGCTAAAAATGATACCTCTTATTGTACATAAGTAGGACTAAATTAAATTCAGGGCCTTGCTCATGCTAACTATGTGCTCTATCACTATACCCAGCCTACTTGTATTTTTATATGTCTTAGTAAGAATGATGTAAGATCAGTCACTTACAATTACTCACCTAATAGTTACAAACAAATACAAATTTACTTTTCTATGTTCATAATACTGATTAGGTCATTAGTGAATAATTCCAAAACTAAAATCTAGTTGCTAACATGAAAAATGAGACATTCAAACAATATCTGCTAACCCCAAGCAACTCTTGTTTTTCATAGAAAGTGGGGGTTTGGTATGTTTTTGTACATCTGTAATTCCACCTACTCAGGAGGCTCAAGCAGGAGGATTGTAAATTTGAAGAGTCTGGACAATACAGTAAGACTCTCATCTGAGGGGAAAAAATGGAGCATGTCGGGGAATGACAGATAATCTTTCAAAACAATCAAGTTCCATATAAATAGATCATATACAATTTGAGATATATTTGATTTTATACATTATGTAAAGATACCCTCAAATCTTGGATATGTGAGACTGAAATTTTGATATGCAGTGAAAATTTTAAAGACTGTGTGATATTATGCTTGTCAGAATGCATTTCAGTTCAGTAATATTAACTATCACACTTGTACTGCAGTTACTGTACAATTGCAGTACTATTCCATTTTGCCCTTATTTTATAACAATAAGGAGATAATGAGAAAATGAAAGCTCTCCTTCTAGTGATCAAGTAATTGAGAACATGATAGCATTAATTTGGTATGCCAAATACAGGCAATCAACAACCTCAATCAAATAATCATCGGACTTAAGCTATGTTCAATCGTGAATGAAGACCACAAAACTGAAATTTAAATGCATAAAACATATCCTCAAAGATTACCTTGCTGTAGCAGGAACAATAATTTCTAACACACTAAATATAAACTATGCCAAGAAATTATAGCTTTTGAATTATCTATAACTGGTTTAGCCTTGCTTTTAAAGCACTTACCTTGACTTTAACTATAATTCTATTGTAGTTCAGTCCTGCCTGCTTTATATTCTCTTTCAGGTAGATGCTCAGATTTTCAGATCTTTCCCTGCTTCAACCCAGATGGCAGCTGATGTGAGTGAAGTAGTAGAATTTCACTGTAATAAGGCAATCCGGTCTCCAAGAACATTACTTCCTGGCCTAAACTCTGTACAGCATCAGTAGCTTGATGCTGTGGTTGGATCCTATGGAGATTCTGGACTCTGGTGTGCTTTTTTGGCCAAAATCCAGAGCCTTATCCAGTTGTTTAAGTTTCTTTTCAGCTTTACTGGTGTTAAAGACATCTATACTCTGTAAGGGCAGAATCAGCTTGCTCTTCTACACAACTTCTCTGACTCTCAACCCAGTTAACAATAGTACCTTTGGAATTCTTAGAAGCAACTCATAAGCTGAAAGAGGCCCCAAAAGACTCTCTGCCTAACCCACAACATACTTTTGGGTTTTTTTTTCCCCCACTGATACTACTTCAGTTGTAATAAAGCAACTTTCAAACAGGATCTTCCACAAGTTCTAGGAGGGAAATGGACCATAAGCTTCCATTACTTTAGGGGTTTTGTTGTTTTGTTTTTGCCAGTCCTGGGCTTGAGCTCAGGGCCTGAGCACTGTTCTTGGACTTTCTTGAGACAAGAGCTCTACCACTTGAGCAACAGCATCACTTCCGGCTTTTTTCTATGTGTGTGGTACCAAGGAATTGAACCCAGGTCTTCATGCATGCTACTCAAGGACTCTACCACTAGGCCAAACTCCCAGCCCTACTTTAGGTTTTACCTTAACATAATCTCCCAACTCCTAGCCCTCAAATTTCATATTTATGAGGCAGTAGTGTTAGTGAATGTCAACATTTAACTGACAAACTTGTCCTAATACTGCCTCTTTTCCCCATATTACTTTGTAACCTGAAAGAGCTGTCCTTCATTTTTCCTTTAATTGCCAAAGAAAATTCCCCTATAAAAATGACGATCATGCTATTCGTTCTCCTGGGAACATAGAAGAAAATACCAGGAAAGAAAAACCAATTTATCAATTTATTCATCAAAAATTTATCAACAGTGATCTCTAAATTACACACACACACACACACACACACTTTTACATACAGTGTAAAAAGAATCACCAAATGCAGGCTTAAAACTATGGAAATGCATGGTCCGTGAAAAAGCTCAGTAGCAACGCACTTGGCAAGTGCACGTCCTGGGTTCAAACCCCAATACCAAGAAAAGACCAAAACAACAACAACAACAAAAAAAGGTCCAGCCTGGCGCTAATGATGATCGTAGCTACTCAGGAGGCTGAAATCCAAGGATCATGGTTAAAAGCCAGCCCAGGTGCACAATCCATGGAACTCTTAGTCTCTAAGGACCAAAAAACCAGAAGTGCAGTTGTGGCTAAAGTGATGGAGCACTAGTAGCCTGGAGCAAAAACAGTTCAGGGCAAGAGTTTAAGCCCCAGTACCAGCACACACACACACACACACACACACACACACACACACACACACACACACACACACACACACACACACTCCAAATGAAGAGAACAAATAGTTTTGTTCTACTGATAAGTACCCTCCTGTGGATTCTGTAATCGAGGGAAGAATTGTGTCCCTTATTTTCTTGTGATCAGTCTTTCCAGTATACAAGTATCATGGAAGCTAGCATAATTTTTGTAGTTTGTTGAGGGTAAATAATGTACAGATAGCAGATAATAGCATAGATAGCTACTATAGACTAATTGATCTCTATTTCCTTGAGAGCCCTAACAAAAACCAGGTTGATGAGTATGAATATATTTATATATTTTGCTGAAGTAAGAAAGAGTAGAGTTATAAGTTAATGTTTCAGAAAAAAAATGTCTGGGGGCCAGGAGTTTGGCCTAGTGGTAGAGTGCTTGCCTAGCATGCACGAAGACCTGGGTTCAATTCCTCGGTACCACATACATAGAAAAAAAGCTGAAGTGGTGCTGAAGCTCAAGTGGTAGAGCTCTAGCCTTGAAAAAGTCCAAGGACAGTGCTCAGGCCCTGAGCTCAAGCCCAGGACTGGCAAAAAAAAAATGTCTGATTCTGTCTTGCTATTATTCATCGTGGTGTTAATAAACTATTCATGCACATAAAAAGTCTATTAAGTTTGGATTTTGGCAATTACCATATAACCCACCCCAGTTTTACATATTTTTCTATCTAAAAAATACAATGTAAATGTTGAAATCTAACACATCAAGGATTAAATTTTTCCTATTTGTTAGAAATATGACTAAATTTTACAAGAGAATCATGGTTCAGAATAAAAGATTTCAGAATAAAAAATATTTTGATATCTTCAGGCTACCTAGATGGAAAGTCCTCAGGTGCACAACCACCTGACAAGAAACACTGTGCAGTATAGCGAGCAAAATCGAAACTTCACTGCAAGAAGTCACCTCCAGGGACCATGTGATTACACCTTCTGACAAATGTGCATCTCACATACAAACAGACAAGGAAAAAACATAAAGGGACACCTAGAGTCTGAAAAAAGTTCTACATCATTTCTTTTTGCTATAGATGCATTAACATGGAAAAATAAAATACATTCAATAGAGGTAACAATAATTTTTCTTTTTGTAAAAACCCATTTTCAAAGTCCCTAGTTAATTGAGTTAGAAACCCTTTATATCTTATTATGCATTGTGGAGAGAACTTGCTTTCTCTTGCTACAGAAAAAAAAAAAAAGGAGTATAAAATGTAAATCAACAGACCATAATATTTTTTAGATAGCTTGAGTCAAGTTTGTCTTTATGGTAAAGTACCAGTGTTTTATCCTACATTAGATGGTATATAATAAATTGTCTTCTGAGTTGAACTATATCATGTATCACACAGGCCTGAAAAAGGAACTATTTACATCCATCACATAGGAAGCTTGGCATACCACCCTGAGGCACTAAAGCAAAATTAGAGGAGTAAGAGAGGGAAAAAGAATAGGAAGAGGATGAAGAAGAAGAGGAATAGAAGGAGATAAAACTCCCCTAAGTGTCAGTTTCAAGTGTCCTTGAAACAGGTAGTATGCGTATCTCAAACAATTCAATGTTTCAAGACAGCTAACCAAAGAACAGACTAATGTGGAACAAAAGTTTTGTGTTTGCTTACCTTTTTGTGTGGTTCTGGGGTTAAACCTAGCACATTGCCTATGCCAGACAAGAACTTCTCTTACCACATGACCAATTAATTCCCCAACCCTAATGGATACATTTTAGTACACATATCACATCTCAACCCTTTTCAGGTTTACTGCAGCCCTATTCACAGCAGCAAACATATGAAAACAATTTAAGTGTCCATCAACAGCAGAAAATGTGGTATGTACTTTGTTTTCGTAGGTGGGTCTTTACTCTCAACTACATGGTGCAGCTCCCTGAGGGCAGGATAGTGGCTTTTCACTTTCCCTCATTGGTCCTATCAGTAGCAACTGTTCTAGTATCTCAGATTTCTAGAGTCTCAGATGCTCTGGCAGCCCCTGTCACAGTGCAAAGGGAGAAGATGTGTCAGATGTCTGGCGATCCCACCCTTAAAAATAAGTGCTGTGTGTCATTGATCCTAGCACAGTAATTAGAATATTATAGAGATTCAGCATACATTAATTGAACAGCAATTAAATGAATAGTAATTGAAAAAGATTCCCAATAACCAAACAAAAAATTTTTAAAAAGTCCCAAATTCCAGTGCATGATTTGCTTACCTAAAGAAATACCAAAATTCTGACTCATGGAGGGGACAAAAAACAACCGTTACCTGCATTTATGATCACCCTCTACCTACTAGCTGACCCAAATTGTCTTCCACAAACCAAGGAGTTTCATCATAAACAGTTCCATTACAGAAACATCATTATTTTCCTGTTGTGGTTTGTCTCCCTATTCCTTTCCTGGAATAGTTTTAAACAGAACTTAGTCAATAAAGACTTTCTAAAATGAAATAAACAAACAAAAAGAGTGTGGCACATACAGACAATGGGGAAGTATTCAGCCATAAAAAGAAGAAATCTTCCATTTGAGACAATCTGCAAATAACTAAAGGTTATAATGTTAAGAGAAATAAGCAAGGTTCAAAAATACAATAGTACATAATCTCAGTTATTTGTAGAATCTAAAGAAATTGATCTCATGGGAAATAATAAGAATTCCCCTTAAGTATATTAAAATCCTCTCAAATCATATCTGAAGACTTTAGCGAGGTCACTAGTTTTGTGTATTATAGGTACACACACACACACATATATATATATACATACATACATACATACATACATACATACATACATACATAGCTGTCAAGAATTCAGGGGGCCCGAGAGTATGGCCTAGTGGCAGAGTGCTTGCCTAACATGCACGAAGACCTGGGTTCGATTCCTTGGTATCATATACATAGAAAAAGCCAGGAGTGATGCTGTGGCTCAAGTGGTAGAGCTCTAGCCTTGAGAAAGCCCAAGGACAGTGCTCAAGCCTTGAGTTCAAGCCCCAGGACTGGCAAAAAAAAAAAAAAAATCAGGGAAAGGATTATGTATTATATACCATGCAGGTTGGTAGCAGTCAAAACTTTCAGGATGAAGTTCTAATTGTATGTTTTACTTCCTATTATTTAAAGTCTTCTTTGTCCTGTCTCATCTAAAGATTTGTAGTTTCTCAACTGAGCCTTGACATATACTTGTTTCTATCTGTTCATGCTTTGCCTTAATCACTTATTCATTCATCATGTACTTTAAAAAAAATGCAAGTAGTTTTTTCAAGTTCCTGCCACATAATCAGTACTATGCTAAGCACTGTGGATTCATAGAGAACAGGACAAAGGGGTTTTTTTCTCATGAAGGTTACATGTAAAAAGACATGTAATAAATAACAGAACAAGAAGATATAGGGACTAGGAATATGGCACAGTAGTAGAACACTTGAATATCACATATATACAAGTCCCTGAGAGTGGAGCCTCATTTAAGTGTGTGCCACTAATATCTAATGAAACGATCTCTTGGGCAGGTGCCAGTGGCTCACGCCTGTAATCCTAGCTACTCGGGAAGCTGAGATCTGAGGATCACCTTTCAAAGCCAGCCCAGGCACAAAAGTCTGTGACTCTCATCTCCCATTATCCACAAGAAAACCATAAGTGGCACTGTGGCTCAAGGGGTAGATTAGTAGCCTTGAGCTAAAGAGCTCAGGAACAACATCCAGGCCCAAAGTTCAAGTCCCACAACAAGAAGAAGGGAGAAGGGAGAAGGAGGAGGAAGAGGAGGAGGAGGAGAAAGAAGGAAAGAAGGAAGGAAGGAAAAAAGGAAGGAAGGAAGGACTAATACATATTTTTTTAAACGAAAGAAATAATTTATTTTTTACATTATCATTTTCTGATTGGCTGTGACAGTCTCAAGGTCAGAGAGCACTGTCATAGGCTTTTTCTTTCTTTCTAGAAAGGTCTCTGTAATTGACCATGCCTCCTTCCCTTTGCTGCAAACACCCAGCATGATTTCCTACATCAGGTCCTTTAACAAATGTCTGGTTAGCAAATTAATTTGAAATTTTAAAGTTCACTTTTGTGGTTTCTCTTGAGCTACAACTAGCAAATCTTTTATATAAACAAATTGAATTCAAAAGGAATAGATAATAAAGCAAGCAGAATTTGAAAAAAAATAATCTGCTTCAGATAAATCAGTGTATAAGTACTTAAAGAAACTAGTCAATGATATGAAAAATGCAAATTAGTGGGTGACTTTAGGAGAAATTATATATTATTTCTAAACAAAACAGAGAAGATTTACATTCAACACTATTTACATGTAATAAAACAAAATTTGATATTATAATAATTATACAGGATGTGCCTGTAAATGGAACTTGATTCCACATTACTAATGAATGAAAATTTTTAATGTTTTCACTGAAATAGACAAGTAAAAGGCAATATGAAAATTTTCTACCAGAGGAACTTAGCTACAATCTAACTGCTTTAAATTCACGTCACTAAAGTAAAATTTAAATCTACTGGCATGGATAATAATGACATAATGGCTTGTGAATAATGTTCCTCTAGTTATTCTACTAGCTGTATTTGAACAAAAAGGAAAACTAAAGCAAAAGAAATGATCTCATGTGTTTTAAAATGATTGTATAATAAATATACATAATCAGAAATGTTAAGTTTTCTATTAAACTCAAAATAACTAAACAAAATACAGATTTCCCACAAGATCATTGTTTTCTATTTACAGAAACAAACCAAAAGATATCTCATTATTAGAGGGCTATGTTCCAAACATTTGAAAATGTAAGTTATGTTCTTGTTATTTTTCAGTCTGGTTTCCAAGGACATCTATGTGGTTTCTTAAGAAAGAAAACAAAAGCTGCTTCTAATTAAAAACATTCTTTAGTAACATTTAATTGCATGATACCTTTTAGAAGCCCAGAGCACTTTTTTTAGATACACCACTTCTGATTTCAAGCAAATGGTAATTAAGAAAAGTAATGCTCAAAGGTTGTTACCTCTCCAAAGAACTTTAGCTCCAGAGTCAGACTGCTTAGATTTAAATCCTGGCTTTACCACCTACTCCATGAGTGAATGGACTTAGGAATGTTACTTGACCTCTCAAATTTCTTAATGGGAAAGTTGGTCTAATATCACATACATAATATCATATATGCCTGGAGATTAAGTGGGATGAAACAAGAATGCTGAGGACAAACATGAATTAAATAAATATCACCAGTGGTGCTCTACTTTAAGGCATTTCCAAACCATACAAAGCAAGTTCTAAAAGAACTCAAAGGGCATAAGGTGATATCTCCAAGTCTACCTTCTCCTTCCCTGGACGAAACTGCTTATACTTACTGATATTTGTGTGTATGGCCTTACAAAGGTAGCAGAGCTGAACTTCCCTTCCAATAGATCACACAGCATCAGAGCTGTGGCAGGATTAGGTAGGACACAGCATTGCAGTGGCAGCCTAGGCCACAAGCCTGTCCCCCCAAAATTTTACAGAATTTATTTTGAAAAATTTAATACATGTTGGATATGGTTTTAGTTCTCCTCCTCCTTAAAACTAAAAATCCTTGCTTGTAACACAGATACAAGTCTAGGAAGAAGAGGAAGGAAAGAAAGTATAGACTGCCTGGGCACCTGGGGGTTTGAAGTACATTGAGTTTCCATACTATCTTCAATAGCGTGCTACAATGGAGTGCCAACAGGCAAATACAAACTAAACAAAACCACTTCTAAGGAAAGCCTACCCACCTAAGCCAAATGATAAGCCAATAACAGAAAAATGATAAGCCAATAACAGAAAATCTTTTTGGTCCTATCTAAACTTCCTAAGAAAATATGGTAGAACAGTGAAGACCCCCCCCCCCACACACACACACACAAAACAGGAGGTATTTTGGTTTCTCTGTCAAGGTAGCAGGATGGAACTAAGGGAATAAGGGTGATTTACTTCTATAGGTAGCATTCTACTCCTCCACAATGAAACAATACAAGAGTAACATGTCTACACAGGTGAAGGTTCAAGGCAGGGCCAAAAAGTAAGCTGAACACTGACACAGACACACACACATCACTAATGCTGTACCTTAACACTATAGCTACTTGAATGGGCTCCAGATTCTCGTCCCAAATGACCCAGCTATACTTGAAAAATCATTCATATTTATCAGGAACCATGAAAATAAGAACTTGGCTGGGGAAAAACGATAGATATCAAGATCAAGATGCAGTACATGTTAGAATTACTGAACAAAGACTTTAAAACAAGCTTTAACAAAAGTACTGTCTCATGTATCCAAGAAATAACCTACAAATAGCCCTAATCAAAGCCTAGTCTATCTAGCTGAAGGGCTAGGAAATGAGCAGCCTAGAAAGAGCAAAACCTTGAAACAATAACCACTTTACTCTAAACAAATGAAACAGCAAAAATTGGACCCATCCATGCCAATAACTGCTGAGAGTGAGTCCACCTCAAATCTGCCAGAGTGAACTAGTGCAATTCACTTGGGGAACAGGAATAAGGAGCATTGCTACTCCCAGCCAAGATAGTCAACAGAGGCCTACTGAGCAGCTAGAATTATCACCCATAAAAGCAGAAACAAGCCCACCCTACTGGGTGTTAATGGAGGTAGAATAAGGAAGTTGAAATTCTACCTTCTCCTTGCCAGAACGGCGTTAGAAAAAGGCTGATAAAACAGAAGGAGCTCCAGAATCAAATTGTATAATTTCCAAAATGTCCAGGTTGTAATAGAAAATCACTCATCATATGAAGAAAAGACTATTTTGAAAAGGCTATCAAGAGATAGATGTCTGTACTGCTGGGGATGTAGATCAGAGGTAGTGTTTACATAAAATGGGTGAGGCATTGAGTTAGGTCATTAATGCTACAAAAATAAAACAATATGACAAAAAAGAAGTATCAACAGAGATTTTCAGAGATGTTCAATTATCTGACAAGGATCTCAAATTAGACAACATGCAAATAATTCAATGAGGAATTATCAACACACTTAGAACAAATTTAAAAAAAGAACTTTCAGCAAATGACACAAAAAAAGAATTGTATGAAAAGCACGGTATAATGACAAAAACTTTGTAGGTGTGATGCACACCTATAAAATCAGCATTCAGAAAGTAGAAGCAGGAAGATCACAAGTTGGATACCAGCCCAGATAAAAGTAGAGGATAAGACCTTTTTGCAATAACAAAATAAAAACAAAATGAGAACAGCTCAAGTAGCAGAGTGTTTGACTAGCATGCACAATGCCAAGTTCAATCCTGAATAACAACAAAAAAAAAAAGCTTCATGAATGAATCCAAAAAGAAGACAGAGGAAAGAATTAGTGGATTTAATGAGAATGGAAATTATCTTAACAAACAAAAGGAAATTAGATGGAAGGAAAAATGAACAGAGCCTCAGCCTCAGGGACATGTGGTACATGTAAGAAAGGAATTAATATTCATGTCACTGAATTCTCAGAAATCAGACAAATAAAGCAAACCAGGAAAAAAAAATCAAAGAAATTATGACAGGAAAAAAATGTCCCAATCTAGCAGAAGACAAACCAACAGACAAAGAAGCTAGGCAAACTCCAAACAGGAAAAAAAAAAAACCCTAGCTACTCATGAGGCTGAGATCTGAGGATCATGGTTTGAAGGCAGCCGGGACAGGAAAGTCTATGAGACTCTTAGCTCCAATTAACCACAAAACATTGGAAGTAGAGGTGTGGCTCAAGTAGTCGAGTGCCGGCCTTGAGTCCAAAAGCTAAGGGACAACACCAGGTACTTCCCTGAGCTTAAGCTCAGTAGCAGCACATGTGCATGCACACCCAAATAATAATAAGAAGAAAAAAACACAACCTACCTATAGGAGAAAAATTTGAATGATAGCACATTTTTGTCAGAAATCAGAGGCCAAAAGTAAGTGGCATAACAATTTTTAAGTGCTACAACTGTGAATCAAAAATTTTGTATTAGAAAAACACATTCTTGGGGCTGGAAACATGGCCTAATGGTAGAGTGCTTGCCTAGCTTGCACGAAGCCCTGGGTTCGATTCCACAGTACCACATACACAGGAAAAAAAAGCCAGAAGTGGTGCCATGGCTTAAGTGGTAGAGCTCTAGCCTTAAGAAAGCACAGTGCCTAAGCCCTGAGTTCAAGACCCAGGATGAAAGAAAGAAAAAAGAAAAGAAAAGAAAAGAAAAGGAGGAAGGAAGGGGAAGGGGAAGGGGAGGAAGGAAAGAAAGAAGGAAAGAGAGAAAAGAAAGAAGAGAGAGAGAAAGATAGCTATTCTTGGGGCAGGGAATGTGGCTTAGTGGTAGAGTGCTTTTCCAGCATGCATGAAGCCCTGGATTTCCTAAGTACCAAATAAACGCAAAGAGGCAGAAGTGGTACAGTGGCTCATGTTGTAGAGCACTAGCCTTAAGCAAAAGAAGCTCAGGGACAGGCCCTGAGTTCAAGCCCCAGGACTGGAAAACAGAAATAGAAAACTGAAAATAGAAAAGGAAAAAGAGGGCCGGGAGTTTGGCCTAGTGGTAGAGTGCTTGCCTTGCATGGGCGAAGACCCATGTTTGATTCCTCGGTACCACATACATAGAAAAAAGCTGAAAGTGGTGCTGAGGCTCAAGTGGTAGAGCTCTAGCCTTGAGAAAGTCCAAGGACAGTGCTTGGTCCCTGAGCTCAAGCCCAGGACTGGCAATAAAAAAAAAAAAAAAGAAAGAAAAGAAAAATACATTCTTCAGGAATAAAGGAGGAAATAAAGACATTCTCCAAAGGAGAAAAACTAGGAATTTTGTAAAAATCACTAACAACTGCCAGGAGTATGGCCTAGTGGTAGAGTGCTCACCTAGCATGCATGAAGCCCTGGGTTTGATTCCTCGGTACCAGCTTGGCTCAAGTGGTAGAGTAGTAGCTTTGAGAAAGCTCAAGGACAGTGCTCCAGGCCCTGAGTTCAAGCCCCAGCACTGGCCAAAAAAAAATCTCTAACAAAAGCTTTCTGAGGAGAAAGAAAATGATATAATCTAAGAGACTTGGAACTTACAAAAAAAAAAAAAACTATCAGAATGGGTTACAAAGATAAGGGGGTACAAAATATAAGACTGTGCTTATTATTATTATTAGTTTTTTTTGTGGATCATGAAGCTTGAACAGGGCTTGGGCGCTGTCCCTGAGCTCTTCAGCTCAAGGCTACCACCTGACCCTTGAGCCAAGCCCCACTTCCTGTTTTCTAGAGGCTAACTGGAGATAAAGAGTCTCAGGTCCTTTTGTGCCCAGGCTGGCTTTGAACCTTGATCCTCAGATCTCAGCCTCCTGAGTAGCTAGGATTACAGGCATGAGCCATGGTGCCCCCAGCAATACTGTGCTTATTTTTTTAATTTTATTTTGTCAGGATGATATATAGAGAGGTTACAGTTACATTTGTATGGTAGTGAAGACTGCTTTTCCTGGGGAATTTAATAAATAATATTTGATAATCAAAACAAAAATTATGTAATAGTATCTAATATGGTATATTCAAAGCATGTTTAGGAAATATTTGATATACATATTTTTTAAATAGAGAGAGCAAAAAGGGATCTAAATAAAAGTTTTCTATATTTCACTTGAGTGATAAAACTCAGTAAGTTATATATGGTATACTGTAATACAGCATAAGACAAAATGCAAGCTGATGAACTCAAAAGCAATATAAATCAAGATGGAATCCTGTAGACTAGGAAATATGCTAGCTCAGCAGTCTCATTAACAACTTATTACAAATTTTCACCAAGTTAGAAAACAGCCTTTTTTAAAAAAAAGAAGTCTTTAAGAACAGATTTCATAGGGTATATTTTCTATGGACACAACAGAATCAAATTATCAATATAAAAAATAGAAAAACAAGTCCAAATACTTTTAAAATAAACAATTCACAAGCCAAAGTAGTCTCCAAGGAAATTTTAAATGAAAATATACATTAAAGCAACTAAAGCAGTACTGAGAGGTAGTTTATAATACTAAAATGACAACGTATTAGAAAAGATCTGAAATTAATAAATTTAATTTTTATGTCAAGACTAGAGAAAATAAATCTAAGCAAGGAGAAGAAAATTTTAAAAGTAAATAATAGAGTCAACTAAGTTAAAAACAAGAAAAAAAACAGGAAATTGTTGAAGCAAGTTCAACTGAGAAACTTCTAGCAAGACTAATAAACAGAGAATATCCTAGTAAATCAGAAATATCAGGAATGAAACAGAAGATCCCTACAGGTCCTCAGTCACCCAAAGGAATAAAGAATACAAACTTCATTTACTTACAAATTTGTCAGCTTAGAAGAAATGGACCAATTTATCACAACCTAAAGCACAAGCCTCATACAAGATAAACAGTTCAAATAGACATATATTGTGAGAGAAATTAAATTTATGTTTATTGATAGGAACCTGCTTTATTTTCATAACTCCATGTTGCTCCCCTCTCAGCCCATTCTTTTTATGTATCCAAAGATCCTATATGAAGGACTTGCCTCTCCCCTCTTGGCTCATTTATTCTATATATCCAAAGATAGAACAACAAAGAATTAACTCCCACTGTTTTCCTGGGTGCATACAAATACCAGGCAAGCCACCCAAGGTAAGTGTAGAGGTTGACTCCAGCAGGGCAATCTATCTAAGCCTAGCTGCAAACATTCCATCATGGGCCCAACCAAAAAGCCCCCAACTTCTTTGACCTAATAGCATTTTCATTCACCTCTGCCCCCTTTCTCAGATCTCATAAAAACCCAACTCCTGTCTCAGCTCTCCTTACACGGTCTGCAAGCTCGCAGGAAGGCTGTGTCCCTTGCTGTTCTGTCTTAACCAACAGTCCATGCCTATGTAAGATCGAGTCTGGCCTGTTACCTTCCTTTCTCTTCCATTTGTATGTGTCCAACAAAAGAAATCTTCAAGTTCAGATAGGTTCCTTGGAGAATTCTACCGAACAAAAGATTAATAGCAATCTTTCAAGGTCTCTTTCAGAACTGAGAAGTAGAAAAGAACTCATAAGTAGAACCACATATATATATGCCAAACTGTTTTTATTGCAAAGGAATCAAAAAGAAGAATTCAGCAAATGGCAGTGGAGCTTTGGCTAGTATCTCATATCTTTCACAAAAATGAAATAAAAATCAATTATATACCTAAATGAACAATATAAACCTAAAAGGAACATTCATAGGAGCAAAGCTTCAGGATCTAGTCTAAGCAGTTTCTATACTTGACACCAAAGCACAATCCACAGGACAACAACAAAAAAAGGGTAAGAGCTTATCAAAATTTTTGTTCTTTGAAAGGCCTTGTTAAATGGGTTAAAAAAAATAAGCTTAAGGAGGAAGGGAGAGTGAAATTAGGGGTGAGACAGATTGGAACAAAATGAGTAGAAATGTCATAATGACATCTGTTCTGTACAACTAATTTATGCTAACATAAATAAAACTATAAGCTATAAACTGAAAGAAAATATCTCAAAGCACATCTAATAGAGAAGATAAATCTAGAGATAGGTGCAAGTAGCTCATGCCTATACTCTTAACTACTCAAGAGGCTAAGATCTGAGGATTGAGATTTGAAGCCACATTGGGTAGACCAATTTTAATCCTTATTTCCACTTACCCAACAAAAGAAGGAAATAAGAGTGTGAATCAAATGGTAGAGTGACTGCTGTGAGCAAAAAAAAAAAAATGTTAACCCCAGAAAAATGTTACCAAGACCCCATCTTGATTAAAAAGCTGAGTGTAGTGGTACATGTATATCACTCCACCTACTTGCCAAGCTTAACACAAGGCTCTTCTCTGAGAAACAACAGAAGCAAAAATGGAAAGGAATGTAGCTCAAGTACCTAGGGCCCTATGTCTAATAGGCACAAATTTCTGAGTTCAAAGCCTCCATAATGCCAAGAAATAAATGCCAGCCATCTCCCTAAAAAAGACTGCCAAACTCATACAGAGTATAGGATCTGAACTAATGAGCATTAAGTAGAACAAAGCCAAGAAATAGCAGTTAATTGCCAAGTTCATGTAAGCATATTTAATAGCCTATCTCTAAATATTTCTTTTAAGTTTCTTATATTAATAAGTGTTATTTACAGTACTAAAATTCTACCACTCAAGTATGGTTACATTTCACAAAAGGCAATCATTTGTCAGCAATAGGATCGTGGCTATATTCTATAAGAGAAGAAAGAGAGCTAATGATAATTAATGGAACTAATACAACACAATATATAGGGAGTATTTTTAAGGAGGAAAAGATACTTTGTACAGCTGGAATCATACAATATAAGCATGCAATTGTCTTGTATCACAAAATCCAAGAGAAAGGCTCAAGTTTGAACCTAGCATATTCTTCAATAATATAGTCAAAAATTTTTTTATTTCCATTTCTTGCTAGCATCCATTTAATTAAGAGTTATTTAAGTTATTAACTTAACATATGTGCCAGATACAAAAGTGTGGGTACACACACAAATGTTCTGCAGGACCAAGAAGCAGATAGGCAAAATTGGAAAAGACTGCTTACAACACATAGTTGTAGAGTGCTAGAACCAAAGGCGAAGCGCTTATGATTCCAGGCTTAATCAGTCTCAACCCCAGGAGCAAAAGTCAGGTAATGAAAAGAATGGAGAGCTTTACCTTCTCTCCAGCTGTGGAATAGGCTTGAATCTTATCCAGGAGCTGCCTGAGGCATTCCAGCCACATATGTTGCCTGTTTGCTGTATGTTCACTTGGAAAAGAAAGAAATGGCAATGCCCAGGTCCAGAGTTCAAGTCCCATGACTGACCACCCCTCCCCCCCCCAAAAAAAAGAGAGAGAGAAAGAAAAAAAAGAAGTGGGCATATCAAGGATGCCTTGAAGGATGAAGTAGAATGAAAGAGTAAGTTTAAGATTCACTTGAGTCTTGACATATTGTCTAAAGTTTAAAAGGCTGCTGCTTGGGGACGGGAGTTTGGCCTCGTGGTAGAGTGCTTGCCTAGCATGCACGAAGACCAGGGTTCAATTCCTTGGTACCACATACATAGAAAAAGCCAGAAGTGGTGCTGAGGCTCAAGTGGTAGAGCTCCAGCCTTGAGAAGGCGCAAGGATAGTGCTCAGGCCCTGAGTTCAAGCCCCAGGATTAGCTAATAATAATAATAATAATAACTGCACTGAGTGTTGATAATCTAAATTCAGTAAATATTGATTTTGTACCTCTGTTGTGAGAGATCTGACTTCATAGTCCCAGAAAATGTGAGTGCAGCAATTCCTCTTTTCTCCTGATCTTGCTACTTCATGCTGCCATGGCTGGCAGGTACCCTTGGAAAATACCACTTTATTATTATTATTATTATTATTATTATTATTATTATTATTATAGGTTTCTGCTGCTTCCTCTAATGAAAAAATTACTAACACCAGTAAAAGCTTACATGGATTCATTTCATAGACAAGTATATCTATACAAAGCTGAAGATAGAACTATAATGGAAACAGTTACATAAATTGGGGGGGCAACAAAGCAGACAAATTTAAAGGTCACCTTCAATTCCAGAATAACTCTCCAAAAATGAGTCAACTGTTTAATATATTAATTCATATTCGCTCATTGATGATTCATCTTCAAAAGAATTAGACCAACATATGCAAAAGAAAATGTGATATTTATTCAACCACCATTCATACAGTGCTAGTTAGGTGCCAGGCACTGTAATAAGCATTGGATCCCAATGATGAATAAAACAGACAAAATTCCTACACTGGTAGAACTCACAATCAACTAAGGAAATAAAAGGTTTGCATTTTGTTAGATATAAAGAATATTGAGGGGCCAGGAGTTTGGCCTAGTGGTTAAAGTGCTTGCCTAGCATGCACGAAGACCCGGGTTCGATTCCATGGTACCACATACATAGAAAAAAGCCAGTAGTGGTGCTGAGGCTCAAGTGGTAGAGTTCTAGCCTTGAGAAAGCCCAAGGACAGTGCTTAGGCCCTGAGCTCAAGCCCAGGACTGGCAAAAAAAAAAAAAAAAAAAAAAAAAAAGAATATTGAAATTTTACTTGCCATTTGGAAAAGAACCAAGGCATTCAGTGTAATATATATCCCAATTTTAGAAATGGGGAGGAGACACGTCTAAGAACCAAAGAAAAAGGCTCAGTGAACACAGGAATTACATAATTGCAAAAAGAAAACAATGAGAAGGCCAGACTAGTTAGTCAAGCAAAAAGTCTTGCTGTATTTGGAAGCAGCACATGCAAAGATCGTTGATATATATATATATATACACACACACACACACACACACACACACACACACACACACACACACACACACACACACACAAGATCTTAAGGGTGAAGAACTACTGTAGTCAAAGAACTAAAAGGCAGGCAGTACAACTGTGAAATAGTGGACAGAAAAAACAGTAGCAGAGTCTGAAATTAGTGCTATATGGAGTTTACCTCAGGTATTTCCCATTAACCAGCAAAAAGACAGAGATGGAGGTATAGCAGAGTGCCAGCCTTGGGTGAAAAAGCTAAGCCCTGAGTTCAAACCCCAGTATCAGCATCTCCCCCAAAAAACATGAGTTGATCCTGAGTGTCTTTAGAGAGGGAAACAAGCAATCAAATACTGGCACCATGGTCCAGGCTTTGATGGATGAAGTGGTATCTTCCAAGGGTACCTGCCAGCTATGGCAGCATGAAGTAGCAAGATCAGGAGAAAAAAGGAATTGCTGCACTCACATTTTCTGGAACTATGAAGTCAGATCTCTCACAACAGAGGTACAAAATCAAATATTTACTGAATTTAGACTATCAACACTCAGTGCAATCATTACTACATGGAAGCTTTTTTGCTAAAACTAAATTATTAAGGCATAGCTAACTTTTGTGGGTTTCTTCTGTGGTATATAAAAAGCTTACAAAACACTTTCAGAAGAAGCACACTGATAGCATCCTCTAATCTGCTGAGAGTGACTATATTCTAGTATAATACATTAACACATAATCATGTCACCACTGAGGATCTGTCAGTCATCATCCTTTTCCTTCCAACAGTCAGGTCAGTTTTTAAGAAGATCTCTAAGGAAAAGTGTGAAAGGATTTTTTCTCTTAATTCAGATCTCATCATAAAAAGGGCCACAGATGTCTGATTATTGCATAGCCAAAAGTATTCATTTTCAACTAAATCCTTTCACTACAAGAAACCATTCATAATATTTAACATTTCAATTCTCTTTCAAAAATATTTAATTTCCAGACCAGGAGTTTGGCCTAGTGGTAGAGTGCTTGCCTAGATCGCACGAAGAGCCTGGTTCGATTCTTCGGTACCACATACATAGAAAAAAAGCTGGAAGTGATGCTGTGGTTCAAGTGGTAGAACTCTACCCTTGAGAAAAGTCCAAGGACAGTACTCAGTCCCTGAGTTCAAGACCCAGGACTGGCAAAAAAATTAACTTCTAAACACAGGTATTCATTTGTGTATGTGTGTGTGGGAGGGGGGTTATGGAGCTTAACTCAGTCTGGGTGATGTCCCTGAGCTCTTCAGCTCAAGGCTACTGCCCTACCCTTGAGCCAAGCCCCACTTCCCATTGTTTTCTAGAGGTTAATTGGAGATAAAGAGTCTCAAGTTCTTTTGTGTCTGGGCTGGCTTTGAACCTTGATCCTCAGATCTCAGCCTCCTGAGTAGCCAGGATTAAAGGTCTGAGCCACCTCCTGGCAAGGTATTCATTTTAAACTGAAAATATTAAGAGAAAAACATTTAGTATAAACATGGTAAAACTTTGCCAACTAAAAGCAATCTTAAATATCATATAGCTAATTTGCTTCTTGGCTTAATGGCTGTTTCTCACAGGAGATTCAGTAAGAAAAATAATGCTTAAAATGAACCCTAAGGAAAAGGAAAGATTAACACAATTTATATTTCAATCTCCTGCAGTTGGTTAAAACTGTTAACCACAGATAAGAACTGAATTTTCCTTTCCCAAAGCAAATTGTAGCAAGCAATCAAAATAAGTTTTAAAGCACATGCAGTACCTTTTTAGTTGCTTAAATAACACATTTCAGCTAAACTGTCTTATATATCAGAGATTCTGAAACTAATCCTGGTAAGCTAAAGTAATCAAGATCTATAGTGCCGGGGCCAACCGGCAGCAAACCAGGGTTCGCAGATTGGGGTTCCTGAAATCGGGGGCAAGGACTAGCAAGAAATAGAAGAGAGACAGACACACCGGGTCCGGGATGTCCGCAGTCCAGGTAAAGACTGCTGAGACTGCCGCGTTTATTTTCCACTCCCGCTTCTTCCCTCCTCCAGACCCCGGGAACCTCCAGGTGTTACATTCATATGGTAATTCTCAGGTCATTTACATAGAATAGGGCCAGAAAGCAATAAGACAATAAAGCCATCGTCTGATGCAAGTCAAGGTACAGTTTGATTCCACTCTGGCTCCCAACATATAGTTTCTAGTTAATACATTTAAAGTTAATTGAAAATAAGCTATGTTGGTAGCACAAGACTTCCACATTTACTTTTACTAGTTTTCCCCCATTTAAACAGTGTTTAGTCTCTAGAGATTTTGAAGTGCCTTAGAAATCGAGAGGACGGGAATAAGATGGTAGATTAGAAGCGTCTTCCACTTTAACACCATGAATGAGAAGAATCAAATGACACAGAAGATACTAGATTTTGGAAAAAGAAAGAAAGAAAGTGGAAACCCCTAAGGGAAGTAACTGGGAGACAGAGAACTATACAAATAAACTCAGCAGAAGAAAAGCAGCAAGGTGCAGAAGGAAACCGACTCCAATACAAGGTAAAACCCGTAATAGTTCCAGCAACAGACTAATTAAAATTTCTGGAGAAGTCATACAACCTAGGAGCCTTAACTCCAGAGTACAGAGATTTGAGGAGCACAGTGCCTACTCTACTTATAGAGACTGAGTCTTTCCAGGGGCATTGGGAATAAGAAGCAATCATGGCTCAAGGAGTCACAAGACACCTTGCAATAGAATGAGTTCAAAGCTGGGAGCCAGCCCAGACAGAAAATTCTCCGTGATACTCTCATCTCCAATTAACCACTCCAAAACCAGAAGTGGCAAGCCTGACAAGGTGGCTCGCACCTATAACCCTCGCTACTCAGGAGGCTGAGAGCTGAGGATCGTGGTTCAAAGCCAGCCCGAGCACTAAAGTCCATGAGACTCATCTCCAATTAAACACCAGAAAATCAGAAGTGGTGCTGTGGCTCCAGGGGTAGGGTGGCAGCCTTGAGCTGACGAGCTCAGGCACAGCGCCCAGACCCAAAGTTCAAGCCCCACGACCAACCAAAAACAAAACAAAAAACAAAAGTGGCGCTATGGCTCAAAGTGGTAGAGCACTGGCCTTAAGTACAAAGAGGCTTAAGGACAGTGCCGAGGCCCTGAGTTCAAACCTCACAATTAAAAAAAAAAAAGAATTAGAGCTAAAGTCATTCGTAAGAGGTGGTTGAGGAGAGGGAAGAGGCTGCATCAAGGCTCCATATACAAGTTTAAACTGCAGGAAATGACATTGCCAGCTTGGACACAGAAGTGGAAGCTTGAGATGCCTGGCGGTACCATGTGACAGAGGCTTAAACTCCCTGCCAAATCACATAGCACAGGCACTGGTACAGTGGCCATTGCATTCACCTACAAAGGAGTACAACTATGCGAGGACACACATACCTCTACCACTGGTACCCAGGTTGCTTTTTCTTTGTGTGTATCTGATAAAGATCACTTAAATTTTTGTTTTACTTTTAAATAAAGGTCGGTTTCTCCCTCCTATTCATTTTTTCTTTTGGTCCAGTGTGGGGCTTGAACTCATGACCTGGGGGCTGTCTGTTCCCAAGCCGCTTTGTGCTCAAGGCCAGCACTCTACCACTTGAGCCATAGTGTCACTTCCAGTTTTCTGGTGGTTAATTGGAGATAAGAGTCTCGTGGACTTTAGTGCACAGGCTGGCTTTGAACCGTGATCCTCAAAATCTCAGCCTCCTGAGTAATTAGGATTATAAGCATGAGTCACTGGCACCTGGCTTCCAGTATTTAATTTTACATCATTATCTGTCCCCTTTCTATTGCCTTTCCCCATTTATATTTTCCACCTATATACAAGTAGAACTGGTCACTTGCTCATTCTTTCTTCTACCACATTACTCTATCCTTGATCCTTCTTCCTTACCTACAGTTTTATCTAATAACTAGATTGCCTGAACATCACTTGTTTCATTGACTTTGTTTTGAACAATAGCTTTGTTTTATTTTTCTGTATGTGTTACCCAATTCTCTTCATTTTTCCTTTTCCTCTCCCTAGCCCAGTACAAGGTTAACTGGACTTCTACTTATATCTGCCTACCTTCTCACTAATTTTTCTATTACATGTAACTCCCATGCTTTCTTTTTTATATAACCAAATACCTAGCGTTATTTACTAGTATTATCTCCCTCCTATTGCCTCTCTGGTTAACTAAGATCTTCCTAGTTCATGAAAATAGATCTTTGTTTCTGTTTTCATCTAAAGACATTGAAAAACTGGTGATGACACAAGGTTGTCGTTTATCAGTTGCAATATCTTATAGCCAAGTTTCCTCACCCTGGATGGAGAATAATTCCACACAGTATCTCCAACCTAGTAACAAGAAAATATGGCACAACTCAGCCATTACCCAGTCTTAAGTAATCTTTGAGAAATCACCGAAAGGACACAGGAGATAACAGTCTCTACCAAAACTTAACCTCAGAAATTGAACTATTTCTTCAAAAACAAATGAGGTAAATTAATGAATAAAGAAAAAAATCAAAACTACTTTAACAAGGTTATATAGAAGGTATTAAAAAAAACAGGACTATGAAGGCAAAACAGAAAAACAACAGATTATAATTCTAGTTAATTTAGGGCAAAGTTATTGGTAATTTTCAAGAACTGAATGAAGTTCTTAACTTTTCAAATATCTTGTCCTGAAAAGTTCTTAGTAAGCACATGAAAATTCAGAGATCCAAGATTCAAAGAGATGAAAATAACAGGATGAGTCATCTTAGCTAAGCAAATGGTTCACAGGAAAGTTTAAAACCTCTTGCAGAACATTATTTTTAAACTGGACAAGATATCTCTAATTTTAAAATATAAACGTAGGACTTCCAGTTTCAGCTCCAACACATGCAATGCTTATATATTATCATTCTATCCTTACAACATGAAACCCCCCCCCAACAAATTGAAAATCATCAACTTTTCTTATCTCCAGAAATCTATAGATGGGCAAATACAGAAAAGCACACACATCTATGATCAGCTTACCTGGAGTAGAAGGCACTGGAATAACACATGAGTAAGAAAACTTTCTGAATACAAATGCCTGGGAATAAACCTTACATGGCCCTCCCCATTCTTGCAGCTTTCCATTCAAGAATTTCATTAGGTTCTAATTGTGAAGCTCTAAAAAGAAAAGTTCTCCCATTTTAGGCAAGAGAGAAAAGGCAACAATTTTGAAATATGCCCAGGGGTAAGATACAATAATAATGTCTCCTTTTGCATAGGAGGAGAACACTAACCATTTTTGAAATGCACCTAAGGGAAACTTAACATTTTGAAATAAGTTTAGAATGTTCTTTGTAACAAAGGCCAACACATCAAGAGAAGAATTATCAGAGCCTTCTATGTTCCAATTAATCAGCTACATGCCCTTAAGTCTCCTTTCATTTAAAAGCAGAAAAGAGGAGAAGCCCTCAGAAATACTTCTGAAGGATATAGCTAAGGCCCCAGGGCCAACAAAAGACTGAGATTGCGGAACACTTTCTCTTCCTCATACTCTGCAACTATCTCAATAGGGTTCCAGTGCAGTAAAAATGGATCACAATAGAAAGAGAAGACATAGACTCTTTAAAAAGGAGTTCTTGGGAGTCAGGTACTAGTGGCTCACACCAAAATTCTTAGCTTCTCCAGAAGCTGAGATCTGAGGATCATGGTTCAAAGCCAGACCAGTCAGAAAAGCCTGTGAGACTCCAATTAACCACCAAAAAGGCTGGAAGGAAAAGCTATGAATCAAGTGACAGAGTGCTATCCTTGTTCAAAAAACAAAAACAAAAAACAAAACCCAGACCCTCAGTTAAAGTGCATGGGCCAGCACAAAAACAAAACAAAAGACAAAAAGGAGTTCTTAGGGAAATCCAAATATAACACAGGTAGAAGAAGGAAACAAAAACCAAGGTAGCGTACGTACTCAATTTCAGATGCTTGTAAAACTATTACCTGTACCAAACATTAAAAGTGACTCAGGGCTGGGAGTTTGACCTAGTGGTAGAATGCTTGCCTAGCATGCACGAAGACCGGGGTTCGATTCCTCAGTACCACATATATAGAAAAAGCCAGAAATGGTGCTGAGGCTCAAGTGGTAGAGCTCTAGCCTTGACAAAGCCCAAGGATAGTGCTCAGGCCCTGAGTTCAAGCCCCAGGACTGGAAAAAAAATGACTCAGGCCGGGTGCTTAGCCTAGTGCCTGTCTAGCATGCATGAACACCCCAGGTTCTTATTCATCAGTACCACATACATAGAAAAAGCAAGAGGTGATACTGTGGCTCAAGTGGTAAAGCTCTAGCCTTGAGAAAGCCCAAGGACAGTGCTCAGGTCCTGAGCTTAAATCCCAGGACTGGCAAAAAAACAAACAAACAAAAAAAAACCTCAACTCCTGGCTAACTTTCCACTTCACTTAACTTCATACTAATAGGTGAATTACTTTAATTCCTATTACCCAATATATCATATCCAGCTTAAAAAATATATAAGGTTTGCAAGTTTGGCAACAGTGGCTCATGTCTATAATTCTAGCTTCTCAGGAGCTGAGATCCAGGGCATCTCTGTTGGATGTCAGACAAGGCAGAAATGTCTATCTCCAAAATAACAAGCAAAAATGGCTGAAGATGTGACTCAAGTGGCAGAGTACCAGCCAAGCAAGTCAAGTAAACTCTGACCCCCATCAAAAACAAGCATGTAAAGCCAAATTTAGTGGCTCACACCTGTAATCCTAACTACTCAGGAGGCTGAGATATGAGGATCAAAGTTTAAAACCAGCCCAGGCACAAAAGGACCTGAGACTCTTATCTCCAATTAACTTCTATAAAAACGGGGGCTCAAGAGTAGGGTGGTAGCCTTGAGCTGAAGAGCTCAGGGACAGTGCCCAGGCCGAGTTCAAGCCCTATGACCCACCAAAAAAAAAAAAAGTGAAGAAAATTTCAGAAAGCAGAAGATAACATCCAAGAATTATGGAAGAAATTATTTTAAATATTACTGAAGTTCAACATATGCATCACTGGATTATCAGAAGGAGAAGTGTTTAAAACTCCTTAGGTAATGAATATAGTATTTGCCAGGCACCATGGCTCACGCCTGTAATCCTAGCTACACACAAAGCTGAGATCAAGGACTTCATCCCTTCATAGAAACAATAAGTGAGTTCTCCAAAAGTCTAAGAATCAACTTTTCCAGAACTCAGCCATCAGGAAAAGGATTAAAGGAGGCAGCTGCTTGTGATAAGCAAGTGCAATACATTTTAAACTGCCCACCGCCTTTCCCTACACAGTATATCTATGGCATATGTAGAGACCAGAAATAAAAGGCAATTTCCTCAACCTGACACAGGGATTTTGTTGTTGTTTTATTTGTTTGTTTATTTTAAAACTTACTTTGTAAAAAAGACTATGTTGGCCAGGCTAGTCTCAAATTCCTGGTTTCCAAGCGATCCTTCCATCTCAGCCTCTTGAATTGGGCATGACTAAAAGACATCTGCCATGCCCAGTTAAGGGCATTTTAAAACACCCACACCTAACATTATGCATGGTAACTAAAAGCCTTCTTCTAAACACTAGCAGCAAAACAAGAACACCTACTTTCTCCACTTCTATTCAACATTGTACCTGAAGTTCTAGCTGAAACAATTAGGCAAGACAAAAAAATAGTAATTTTCAGTGTAAGCCCTCTACTTTATTAACTTTAAGTCCTCAGACTCCAAGAGAAATGTGTTCACTAAGGCCTCTATGCTCTTTCCATCATATCCTCCTAGTTACAAATCTGTTTAACATCAATAATCAGCAAAATTTTCTCTGTAAAATGCAAGATAATAAATATTTTAGGCTTTGTAGGTCACACAGTCTCAGTTGCAAATATTCAGCTCTTTCACTATATCAACTCTATTGAAAAAGATAGAAAATATGCACATTAATGAGTGTGGCTGTATTATACTAGAAGTTTATTTGTAGAATATGATGCAGATCAGAGTTGGCTGGCTGGAGCTCATTTGCAAATGTAGATTTATATTGTCAGGGAAGGTTCTCTTGTCCATTCTATTATAATGGTATTAAAGGAAATGGACACATATCAAGGCTATGTGATCCCCAGACTCTGGCCATTTGGAAAAGGGTTCTATAAGCCCATCATTACTACAACAAGGATTCCTGGTGCCAATATCTCACACCTATAATCCTACCTATTGAGGAGGATGAGAGTTGAGGACCCTGGTTCAGAGTCAGCCCAGGCTAACAAATCCTCTAGGAAGATTTTATCACTCTGGACTCTACTAAAGTTGCTTACGCAACAATAAATATACTTTCAGCTGGCTCTGCAGGCTCACAGATACAATTCTAATTACTCTTCAGGCTTAGATTTGAGGATGGTTTTTCAAAGCCAGCTCACACAGAAAAGTTTGTGAGGCTCTTATCTGCAATTAACCAGAAAAAATGCTGGAACTCTACAGTGGCTCAAGAGGTAGAATCCTAGCCAAGAAAATACTAAGCAAGATTACTAGGTCCTGAGTTTAAGAACTTGTAACAAACAGTGCTTGCACAATGCTTGCTAAAACTAAACTTTATAGTGAGAGATTATAGAATTGTGCTAACAAGGTAATAAATATCCAAAAAGCCTTCATCTAGGAGGAAATACAATAAATACTTTATGGCCTAGTCCTCTCAATCTTAAATTCTCAATATTCAAAAGAAAAAGATGGCAAGTTCTAGATTTTCTCTTGCTACTCCTTCCTTAAGATCATGTGCTCAGGGCCAGGAGTTTGGCCTAGTGGTTAAAGTGCTTGCCTAGCATGCATGAAGACCCGGGTTCAATTCCTCGGTACCACATACGTAGAAAAAGAGCCAGAAGTGGTGCTGAGACTCAAGTGGTAGAGCTCTAGCCTTAGAAAGTCCAAGGACAGTGCTCAGGCCCTGAGCTCAAGCCCAGGACTGGCAAAAAATAAATAAAATTAAAATAAAATAAAATGGTATTTAAAAAAAAAAAAAAAAGATCATGTGCTCAGACATTCAATAGCCGATTCCAATTGAAGAGATGGTTAATAATTGTCCTACTTATATAAAATGGACCTGCTCACCTCTTAGTCATAGTCATCATCGTTATCATTATCATTGTCATCATCATCATCATGAAGTTTTCTATGAATTTTTTTTGTGTGTATGTGTGTGTGGGGTCATGGGGCTTGAATTTGGCCTGGGCGCTGTCCCTGAGCTCTTCAGATCAAGGCTACCACCCTACCCCTGGGCCTGGGCAGTGTCCCTGACCTCTTCAGCTCAAGGCTACTACCCTATCCTTGAGCCAAGCCCCACTTCCCATTTTCTAGAGGTTAACTGGAGGTAAGAGTCTCAGGTCCTTTTGTGCCCAGGCTGGCTTTGAACCGTGATCCTCAGATCTCAGCCTCCTGAGCAGCTAGGATTACAGGCATAAGCCAGTATGCCTGGCTTCCTATGGATTTTCATACTACTGATGAATACCATCTTTGAAAATCTTTCTTCCTTACTCTCAAAAGAGATGCTTAGCTCCCTTAGTCTCATCAATTTAAACACACCCTTCATTTTGCTCTGTACTCTTTCTTCCAAGGTTCATAACACTTCACAGTTCCACGTCATACTCAAGTTAGCTATTTCTGGAGGCAGAAGAATGCCTGGTTCCACCACTTAGCAGCCACATGATATTGGCCTTGTTATATAGCTGATCCATTAGTCATTTGTAAAATAAGGATTACGAGCAAGGTTGTTTGGACAATTACACCAATGACAAGTGTCTATTATTTGGCTAGTGAACAATATTAGAATCAAGTTTTTGTTATCGTGACATTTTTATTCTTTATTATAAAAGTTAATCTTATTATTTTTCCCACAAGTCTTTATATGCCCTTTGTAAGTTTTCTAGTTAGATAAACAATGCCAATATTTATCTATTTTATCACATGCAAATCCTTGGATCATTATGAATATTTCTGTAGGAATTAAGTTTCTGTTATTCTATGTGCTATATTTTCAGTTCTCTAGCTTAAGTTAGTGATACCATTTTTTAACATTACAGAATGCATTTATTTCCAGCCAATCTGGGTTGATTATGGGTTTGTACAATTAGCTACCTTAATAGCATGTCACCAACAGCTTCAAAACCAAAATTCTCACAAGTCAACCTCAGCCACAGGAAAGCAACCACGTGATCAGCACTTTTCTATTCTACACTCCGTGAGCAGACCCTAGAACCTCTCTGTACAAACGTCTCTTTCCTCAAGTTCTTACTGAAGCCCTTCTTCCTTTTTTTAAAGTTGTGCTTGCTAGACCACTGAATTGCCTCTGTAGCTCTAAATCTCCCCATTTGACCTCATTTAATTTTCCCTACAGTGTAAGCGTTACCTTTTTGGGTAAAGCTGAGCTTCTGCTCATAAATTTTTCTATAAATCATTCCAATCCTTTCATGTGCACTTCAAAATACACATGCAAGCCTGGTACCAGTGGCTTACACCTATAATCCTAGCTACTTCGAAGGCTGAGATCTGAGGATTGAGGTTCAAAATCAGCATGGGCAGAAAAGTCCATAAGACTCTTATCTCCAGTTAACCACTAGAACACCAGAAGTGGTGCTATAGCTCAAGCGGTAAGGTGGTAGCCTTGAGCTGAAGAGCTCAGGAACAGCCTCAGGCCCAGAGTTCCAGTGCCATACT
The DNA here is from genome assembly GCF_031878675.1 of Megascapheus bottae. Classification (NCBI taxonomy): domain Eukaryota; kingdom Metazoa; phylum Chordata; class Mammalia; order Rodentia; family Geomyidae; genus Megascapheus; species Megascapheus bottae. The sequence goes on along the minus strand of NC_143547.1, from coordinate 6,576,710 downwards.
GACAAAAAAAACTATACATGCAAATAAAAAAAAATCAACAATGTACATCTGTAAAGTAACACTCCAAACTAGAATATCTTCCAAATTCGAGTAGTCATATGGAGTCATAAATAGAAGCTTATTAATAATTACCAAGTTTTCAGATATGTCAATGTGTACATATAACAAAGCTTTTAAAGATTACAAGCTATGTTATACTTTTTCATCAGAATACCTCATATCTTGTTCAAAAATGACACAGAATATACATTTAAAAATTCGATTTCTAAACTCTTAACAATACAGATTAAAACAATGACTCCATACTCATTTATATACTCAATAAGCAAGTAACTATTCAATCTTATATACAGCCATACTTGCCTTTCAAAAAGATATCCAATCTATGCTTAAGTAACCAAACAGACCTCTGCCTAAGTAATCATACAGACATACACTCTTATAAATACTTCACTAAAATACTAAGGGCACTCAAAATATATTAGCATGGTTATCTTAAACATAATTGAGGCCGGGAGTTTGGCCTAGTGGTAAAGTGCTTGCCTAGCATGCAAGAAGACGCGGATTCAATTCCTCAGTACCACATACACAGAAAAAGCTGGAAATGGTGCTGTGGCTCAAATGGTAGAGCTCTAGGCTTAGGTCCTGAGGTCAAGCTCCAGGACTGGCAAAAAATACACACACACACACACACATATGTAACTGATATATACGATAGGCTGTAATTTTTAAATATAATATGAATTCTATTAGTGATTTGTTTATTTAATTTTATAGTATAAATCTTACCAGAACATCAAACTTTCTATTTTTGTCCAATAGGACATAGATTTGAAGTCCTGACTTTAGCTGAGAAAAGGATATATTATAACCAGTCTAATGACTAAACAGCTGCAGATTCTAAAAAGAGTTTTATAATATTTTGATTTAGGCACTCATCTGTGCTTTAAATTTCACATCATGTGGTATCTTTTAAGATTCATGAAAGGAAAAAGCAACAAAACAGAACGCGATATATAAGACTCTCATTTAGTGAAAGGCAGTAAAAAGTAAAAAAAAAAAAAAAAAAGAAATTTTGAGATGCAAGTTCATTTGCAGCAACTTCATAGTTTTGTTTTTTTGCTTGTTTGTTTCTTGCCAGTTCTGGGGCTTGTACTCAGGGGGCTGGGCACAATCTTTGAGCTTTCTGAAGGCTACCGCTCTACCACTCAAGCCATACCGCCACTTCTGGCTTTTTCTGTGTATTTGGTACCAAGTATTTGAACCTAGGACTTTGTGCCTGCTAGGCAAGCACTCTACCACTAGGCCATGCTCCTGGCACCATAGGTTATTTTGTCTGTCTGTTTATTTTTTTAAGTATCCATATCTATTCTTCTATCTCCTTAGATGGACTTTAAGCCAAATAAGGGCAAGAAAGCCATGGTTTATTCATTCTTGTAACTCTAAGTACCCTATATATAGATATTAGAAACCAGAACTGGTTTCCCAAGGACACAAACAGCCATTTTCCACTTTCCTTCAGGTCCATCTTGCAGGCACTAACAGGGTGCATTATGAGACCCACAGAAATCAATAAACAATTATATCTTCATGAACAAGTAAATGGAAAGATAAAAACAACATATTCAACTAATAAGTTTTAGTTTAACAAAGAAAGTAGACCTTAAGGGGCCGGGGGTTTGGCCTAGTGGTAGAGTGTTTGCCTAGCATGCATGAAGACCTGGATTTGATTCCTCAGTACTACATACATAGAAAAAAGCCAGAGTGGTGCTGAGGCTCAAGTGGTAGAGCTCTAGCCTTGAGAAAACCCAAGGACAGTGCTCAGGCCCTGAGGTCAAGCCCAGGACTGGCAAAAAAAAAAAAGAAAGTAGAACTTAAATGAGGTCAAAAAGTAGAGAAAACAGTTTCACAGGTCAAGGAATGATGACAAGGAGAAAAAAAAGAATATTTGCATTATATAAATCATATATTATATATGTGTGTATGTATGTGTAAACATATATATATGTGTATCTCAAAAATACATATGTTTAGAAAAGTCAATATTAAGAAGTTTCCGAGGGCTGGGATGTAGTTCAGTGGCAAAGTGCTTGCCTAGCAAGTGAAATGTCCTGGATTCGATCACCAGTACCAAAAAAGAAAAGGCAAAAAAAAAAAAAAAGTTTCCGGGGCCAAGAGTTTGAGATAGCACTCTACACTAGGCCAAGTTCCTGGCCCAGTAATAGTACTTTCCAATGAGGTATGTAAGGTAGTACTAAAGCCATTTTAATTATAGTCATTATTTAAAAATCTTAGTCATCTTTAATCTAGAACAAATAGTATTCAAGCAACTTTTGAAGGCTTACTGGCAAAGAGATCTTAAGATAACATATTAATGTAAAATAATTCAAATAGGGGCTGGGAGTTTGGCCTAGTGGTAGAGTGCTTGCCTAGCATGCACGAAGACCCGGGTTCAATTCCTTAGTACCACATACTTAGAAAAAGCCAGAAGTGGTGCTGAGGCTCAAGTAGTGGAGCTCTAGCCTTGAGAAAAATCCAAGGACAGTGCTCAGGCCCTGAGCTTAAGCCCAGGACCGGCAAAAAATAATAATAATAAAATATTCAATTTCAAGAAAAGTCACTGCACAGCTACTAGAGAAGCTAAGATTAGGAGGACAACAGTTGAAATTACCCAGGCAAAAAGTTTTCAAGACCCCCTTCTAAACTAATAGATGAGTGCAGTGATGGATGTCTGTCATCCAAGCTACACAGGAGAATTTCGGTTCCAAATCAGCTTGGGCAAAAAAGTGAAGAAGATGTCATCGTGATGCTAGAAGTTGGGCACAGTGGCGCATACCTGCTAGTCCTACCTATGGCAAGAAGAATAAAATAGTTAGATTGTGGTCCACATGTGTATACCCAGGGAAAAAGCAAGACTCTATCTCAAAATAACCAGTGCATAGAGTACCTGCCTAACAAACACAAGGCCCTGATCTCAAACCTCAGTACCACCAACAAGAAAGTGAAGTCACTACACTGAAGTTATCTAAAACAGCAAAACACATTAACTATCATGAATTCTTAAATCCAAAGGCAAGTAGCATTCATAAGAAAAAGCAAACATGAAAACTATGTCATATATACATATATTATTGGCAGATGATAAATTTAAGATTGTAAATGTTTTTAATTAAGTTGCTAATTTCCTCTTAAGACATGAATTGTCAGTATAACAATCAAATAAATCTTAAAACAAAATAAAATGAGGTCAAATAGTATTAGTCAGACTAGATATATCACAATTAAAAAAGTTAACCTGTTTGAAACTAATGCAGCTTAAACATATCCTGTCTTCTAAGTTAGTCTGTGAGTAAAACATGCTCACAATTGAGCAACAGCTATGGAAACTTTAAATAACTTCCCTGAATAATTTGTGATTATAACTATAGTCAGATAATCTATAATAAAATTCATTTTAGGCTGTTCAATGGTGATCAGCTATAGCCAATAGTCATAACTATACACTATTATCTTAAGTACCAGTTCACAATCAAACATCTTACTACCCTTTCAAAATACAGATTTAAAATCATTTAAGTTACTGAGTCTACATGAAAAAATACTGAACAAAACTTCTCATTCCCAAGTACTAGACCATAAAATAAATGCCATTACCTTACTTCCTTATTCCCATTTGATTATCTTTTTTCTCTTCCAATAAGGTAGCTTTTGACCTATATGTAAGTTGGCTGAAAAGACAGCTACTGACTAACATAGTTTCGCCTATCAATTCTACTTTACTGAGAGGCATCAATATAAACAAACAGTGCATTCATTGTAAAATAACAAATATATACCGATATTTTCTTTGTTAAAAAAACATGTACTTACCTTGTGTCTGCATTTAAGTACAACTCCATAGGCTCCTATAAGTAAAATAGAAGTAAATAATCAGGAATATGTATGAAAACCACAGTTCTTAGAGAAACAAAACTTCTGTTATAATTACATTGCTTATGAATGTATGTTAAAATAATGACACTTAAAATGATAATATTCGTAGAAGATAATGTAATAATTAGTTACAAATATAGTATGGATCACTTTTTTTCCCTAGTTGTGGGGCTTGAACTCAGGGCCTGAGCATTGACCTTGGGCATTTCTCAAGGCTAGCACTCTGCCACTTGAGACACTTTCAGATTTTTCTATGTATGTGGTACCGAGGAATGAACTCGGGTCTTCATGCATGCTAGGCAAGCACTCTACCACTAGGCCAAACTCCCAGCTGGATAACCTTTTTTATAAATAAGAAATATAGACAAGTCATTTCTTCCTATGTTGCCTTAAATGTCTCTTTTTTTAAAGGAAACTTCACAAGGCATTTTAAAATTTATGCTTAATATGTTTTATCAACAAGATTTTGTGAGTAAATAAAAAGTAACTCAAAAGAGTTCTATGGAACTTAAAACTTAAAGGGGAGTAACATCCCAACAGTAAGCTCAAGCACAGAGACAATCCAACTATACTATTTGTCCTAGGATTTGACTTAATCCTCATCTAGTATACTGGAATACCTTTCCTAACTAGAAAAATACAAAGGTTGGGGTTGGAAGTATAGATCAGTGGCTAGAGCTCTTGCGTAGCATATAAGTCCCTGGGTCCCATTCCACCAAGCATCCCCAAAACATATATGTACTGGTCTAAAACATTCAAATGAGTGTTTAGGATGAACAGTTTCTTTTTGTTATGAAGATTGAGTTTAAAGGCATAGACCAAGAACACACTATTTTTTTTTTTTGCTGTACCTTGACAATATCCATTTCTATCTTTTGAGTTACTTTATTTGTTGGCAACGAACTGACTATTTTAGAGGCAGAACACAGAGATAACCCCTTGTGGTTAAAGATGTGATAGGAAAACTTGAACTCAAGAAATCAAAACATAACGTAATATCTAATTCCAAAGCCTTAATAGACAGGCAACACCTGCATCCAACTATGAGAATGTGAAACATGTCTTCAACTGAGTACAGGGGAACTAAAAATCTCCCTCACTTTTATGAAAATAGATGAATCCTATTACCATAGTTAAGATGAAATCAGCAATGAGAATCATCCAAATTAATTCCACAATCACTAGGCAATCATCATCTAATTGCTACACAATTGCCTGTGTTAGTATTTTCTTTCTTTTGTCCGTCAGTCAGAGGGCTTGAACTCTGGGCCAGGGTGCTGTCCCTGAGCTCTTCAGCTCAATGCTATGTATGGCTCTACCCCAGGAGCCACAGCCCAACTTTCCGGGGTTCTAGTGATTAACTGGAGATAACAGTCTCCAGTTCTTCAGTGTTCCACCTGACTTTGAACCTTGATCCTCAAATCTCAGCCTCCTGAGTAGCTAGGATTACAGGCGTGAGCCACCACACCCAGTTTGTTGTTAGTATTTTCTGTAAGATGAAAATGTACTGTCTATGCAACAGTAGCAGAGAGTTTGTTGACAAATTCTATTTCTTTTTGTCCTCTGTGGACTTGAACTTATCGCCTGGTAGCTCTCCCTGAGCTCATGCTCAAGGCTAGCACTACACAACTTTGAGCCACAGCACCACTTCTGGTTTTTCAGTAGTTAACTGAAGATGAGTCTCATGAGGACTTTTCTGCCTGGACTGCAGTCCTCAGATTTCAGCCTCCTGTGTACCTAGGACTAGAGCATTGAGCTGACATATTCTTATATACTTCATATAAATGTATTTCTTAGCCAAAAAATATAGCTGGGAGCTGGTGGCTCATGCCTGTAATCATAGCTATTCAGGAGGCTTAGATCTGAGTATCATTGTTCAAAGACAGCCCATGCAGTAAAGTCCTTGGGACTTTTATCTCCAATTAATCACCAGAAAACCAGAAGTGGTACTGTGGCTCAAAGTGATTGTGCCCTCACCTTGAGCAAAAGAACTCAAGAACAGCACACGTGCCCTGTGTTCAATCCTCACAACTGACCAAAAAAAAAATCTTAAGTGGCTTACAAAGGAAAAATATAGAAAACATGGTTCTAGTTATTGCTTAAACGAACATATTATATTTTAGTTCATTTAAGTCAATATCTGAGAATATTATCACCATTGTATGTACTAAGAAAATAAGATTATACTGAATCATTTAGACTCAGAAGTTAGAACAATCCAATCTTGTTATGTTCTGTATGCTATCCTTCTCCATTCCTAATGCTTCTCTAGTCCTAGAAGCTTTGTTACCTAAGTCTATCTTTGCAATACGTGTGGAAACTAAAATTTTAAAGGGGAGAGCTGGAGGTATAACTAAAGAGGTAGATCACCTGCTTAGAGAGTACACCGTCCAGTGTTCAAATCTTAGTACAAAGAAAATAAATACATATATATGTATACATATGTGTATATATGCATATATATAAAGGCAACTGTTATAAAACAAACAGTAGATAAAAGACAGGAAATTAATTTTATTTATACATTTAACATAAGTGAAATGGAAAAAGTTGGCTGGTGAAGGAAGAAGGAACAATTAGTTTTATATTGTTTTATATTTTTTATATGGTTATAACTTCAGACCTTAAAACAAGTATCTAATGATTAAACTCTAATTTAATTATTTCTATTTGAAAAACATTTGCTAAGTTAATATTAAAATCCTGAAGTACTTCACTGGTCATGTAAATTTCTACAGCTTTTTAAATTCAAAATTTGAAAAATTTTTGCTTTAAACCAAACTGGGCCAGGAATTTGGTCTAGTGGTAGAGTGCTTGCCTAGCATGCATGAAGCCCTGGGTTCAAGTTCTCAGCACTACATATACAGAAAAGCCAGAAGTGGTGTGGCTCAAGTGGCTAGAGCCTTGAGAAAGCTCAAGGACAGTGCTCAGGCCCTATGTTCAAGCCCCAGGACTGGCATACAAAAAGAAAGAAAGAAAGAGAGAGAGAGAGAGAGAGAGAGAGAGAGAGAGAGAGAGAGAGAGAGAGAGAGAGAGAAGAAGAAGAAGAAGAAGAAGAAGAAGAAGAAGAAGAAGAAGGAGGAGGAGGAGGAGGAGGAGGAGGAGGAGGAGGAGGAGGAGGAGGAGGAGGAGGAGGGAGGGAGGGAGGGAGGGAGGAAGGAAGGAGAGAGAGAAAGAGAGAGAAAGAAAGAAAGAAAGAAAGAAAGAAAGAAAGAAAGAAAGAAAGAGAGAAAGAAAAAGAGAGAAAGAAAGAAAGGAAGGAAGGAAGGAAAGAAAGGGGGACGGAGAGAGGGAGAGACAAAGAAAGAGAGAGAGAGAGAGAGACAGAAAGAAAGGAAGGATGGACGGAAGGAAAGAGAGAGAAAGAGAAAGTAAGAAAGAAAGAAAGGAAGGAAGGAAGGAGGGAAGGAAGGAAGGAAGGAAGGAAGGAAGGAAGGAAGGAAAGGGGGAAGGGAGGGGGAGAGAGAGAAAGAAAGAGAAAGAAAGAAAGAGAGAAAGAGAGAAAGAGAGAAAGAGAAAGAAAGAAAGAAAGAAAGAAAGAAAGAAAGAAAGAAAGAAAGAAAGAAAGAGAGAAAGAGAGAAAGAGAGAAAGAGAGAAAGAGAGGAAGGAAGGAAGGAAGGAAGGAAGGAAGGAAGGAAGGAGGGAGGGAGGGAGGGAGGGAGGGAGGGAGGGAGGGAGGGAAGGAAGGGGAGGGAGGGAGGGAGAGGGAGGGAGAGGGAGGGAGGAAGGGAGAGGGAGAAGGAGAGGGAGAGGGAGAGAGAGAGAGAGAGAGGAAGAAAGAAGAGAGAGGAAGAAAAAGAAAGAAAGAAAGAAAGAAAGAAAGAAAGAAAGAAAGAAAGAAAGAAAGAAAGACAGACAGACAGACAGACATAGATATATATATATATATAATCTCCAACCTGAGCAGCTGAAAATATACAGACTCTTTTGTCATTCTCAAAGAAAACAAAAGCTATGGCGCAGTGGCTCATGCCTGTAATCCTGGCTACTCAAGAGGTTGAGATCTGAGGATCCCAGTTCAAAGCTAGCACAAAGTTATGAGACTCTTTATCTCCAATTAATTAATCACTAGAAAACAGGAAGTGGGGCTTGGTTGGAGGGTAGGGCGGTAACCTTGAGCTGAAGAGCTCAGGGACAGAGAGTCCAGACCAAGTTCAAGCCCCATGACCCATTCCCCCCCACAAAAAAATTAACAAAATATACGGACTAAGGAAAGCATGATTACAAATGAAAATAAAGAAATGAAGACAGTCTTAAATTCTTGATTTATCAAACTTCAAAGAATCTTAAAATGTTATTAATTTTCAATTGGCATTCTAAGACCCAAATAGTCTAATTTTATTTTTTAATACTGTACTCTCAGATACATTGATGTAAGTTGAATTAACAGAATGTGAATACATTTTTGGTGATAAGCATAACTGTATTACTCAAATATTCAAATGATATTAAAATTCTAACTTACCTTCACCTACAACCCCAAGGATCTCAAATTTATTCATCACATTACCAATGTTAGGAATCTTCATGAAGACAAACTCCTCTTTTGATGTAAGCCACAGAACATGGCCTCAAAGAAAGAACTTCAAAGAGCTAAGTAAGTAGAACCAAAAATGTCTGAAGAAAGAAATTCTCAGGAGTCCATTGGCACTTTTACATTATCTCTTCTAATAGTGATGCAGGAATGAATCCCTGAAAAAACAAACACAACAAAAGGGCATTAGTTTTTTACTCCAATACTCTAATAACCTAGCCTACTTTTCATACGGTTATTTATTTATTTAGCCAGTCCTGTAGCTTGAAATCAGGGGCCAGGCACTGTCCTTGGATACTTTTTGCTGGAGGCTTAGTGCTCTGCCACTTGAGCAACAGCACCATATCTGACTTTTTCCTGTATATGTAGGAATCCAATCCAGGGCTTCATGCATGCTAGATGAGCATTCTAACTCTAGGCTACGCTCTGGCCCTAGTACTGTCTTTTAAGTCCATGTTTCATACCCTAAAAAGAGAAAAGAAAGAATAAGAGGTAACTATCTAAAATATAATGGACCTCATGATATATGGAATGAATAAAATAACCACACAGTGAAGTAGACCAAGGACGAAGAATTGGTCTCTGAAAATCTTTGGAAGCAGTACCATGTCTATTTTCCTCAAACTGAAAACATAAAGTCAAATATTGTACTCAACCGAGGAATCAAACCCAGAGAGAGCTTCATGCATGCTAGGAAGCAATCCACCACTAAGCCACATTCCCAGCCCAACAACATTCCTGAAAGTGAATTATCAGCAGGGCACTGGTGACTTAAGCTTGTAATCCTAGCTATTTAGTAGGCGCTGAGGTGTGTGGATTAAAGTTTGAAGCCAGCCTCAGCAGGAAAACTTGTGAGACTCTTATTTCCAATTAGCTACCAAAAAGCTTAAAAGAACAGCTTTGGCTCAAGAAGAATGCTAGCCATGAGCAAAACAACTCAGGAAGAATGTCAGGCCCTAAATTCAAGCCTCAATATCAGCACATAAAAAGTGAAATATCACATAGTCCCTCCAAAAATTAAGATGACTTGGGGCTGGGAGTATGGCCTAATGGTGGAGTGCTTGCCTAGCATGCATAAAGACCAGGGTACCTGGTACCGTTCCTTGGTACCATATACATAGAAAAGCCGGAAGTGGTGCTATGGCTCAAGTGATAGAGCACTAGACTTGAAAAAACCCAAGGACACTCAGTGCCTAGGCCCTGAGTTCAAGCATCAGAACTACCCCCCTAAAAAAAGAACACAAAAAGGAGTTTTACTATTAATATTTATTAACATTATTACTAAGCATCTTGGTAAGAAAACAATGTAGAGGACTAGAAAGATAAATGCAAAGCAAAATTTGCAGATATGAGTATTTATACAGAAAACCCAAAAGAACTTAGGCATTATAATCACATTTGGCAAGGTAGTTAAATATATGCTTAATGGATGAATATCAATTAATTTGTAAATATCAGTAAGGAATAGATTATAATTTCTGTTCTATTATAAATCACATTTCCAATGAAAAGCAAAGAAGCCAAATGTCGTGCTGTGGCAGAGAGCTAGCCTTGAGCAAAAAATGTCCAGGGAAAGTGCCCAGACCCTGAGTTCAAGCCCACTTCTGGTTTTTTCTGAGTATGTGGTAGCAAGGAATCAAACCCAGGGCTCTGTGCATGCTAGGCGAGCATTCTACTACTAGGCTATGCTCCCAGGCCCATAACCATAATTTTTTAAAGAATTACTGTGCCAATTAGAGAAAAATGCTATAATTTAAGAAGAAACAAATGTCTACTCTATTTGATCATTAAACAATACAATCTGATTGCCTCTCATGTTTCATGTAATGGGTAAATAAGAGACATAAGACAAGTGGTAAACCAGGTATGCAAAGCCCTTGCCCTCACGACATGTTATACTTATTGGGAGAGAAAAAAATACGAGTTTTATCAGATACTGATAAAGAAGAAAGATTGATTACTCAAATGAGGAATAATCACCTTTCTGAAAAGGTAAGATTACTTGTAATAACAAGTTAGCCATATAAAGATCTATGGGTACATGATGCTCACTGGACTTCTGAGAATGAAATGTCCTTTCATTCTCTAAGCTGGTTTGGAAGAATACCCAGAAAAGGTTTAAATATTCGATTCTTTGCCAATAATTGTATAGCTTTTTTCAAAGGAAATGAGAAAAGAATGAAAGCCATTCCCATTAAGACCCAGAACCCAAAAAGTTCTTTATGTAAGTACATACAAAGAACATTTGGTCCCACCTAGTTTCTGTGGCAATCAAAACAGAGAAATGTAAATGGAGAATCAGAATTAAAATATGTGAGTGAATTCATAACATCAGTGTCAAAAATGGTGTTTTAACTACCAGTATTCATACAGAGAAAAAAAATGATGTCAAATTGGATTTTGCTGCAATTTTATATGAATAACACTGATTAATCTTTAAAAGAAAAAAACTAAAATACTTTAGCTTTTGGCAATGACAAATTACATAACTTGGATGGCATGTCCCTTTGAGGATAAGTACAAATGGCTGAAGGAAATACTTTTTAAAAATAGCATAAAAGCTCCAAACATTTAACAAGATTGTGAAGAATTACCTTGGCTAAAATCAAGGGGAAAGAATAGAACCCAGAGAGGTAATCCAAACATCTCTAAACTATTTTATCCCTTTAGGTATCTGAAGATCCAGAAAAATAAATAAATAAAAGAAAAACAGGTTGCTCTTGAAACCTTTTACAGAACTAGGAGTACAAAAATCAAAGTCAGGGTGTTTCATAAGGAGAAAGTTTAAGCCACCACTCACTGAAACAGAAACCTCAAAGAGCTATACTCCCAGGATAAGGGAAGCCAGCAATAAATCAGCCTTTGGATAGACTTGAATTGTGGCTTTATGTCAACTGAATGACCCAGATAAAAACTCTAAATGTATCTTGAATTAAGCAGTACCACATTCAGACTAGTTGTCTGAGTGAAGCAAAGGAAAAATAGAAGCAAAGTTTTTATGCAAAGACATTGTCAATTTAAATCTCATGATATTGTTAACAGATTTTTCACTTATGGGGTACGGTATACATGTACAAAGATGGCCAGATATACAAGATTAGATCCCACGAATAGGAACCAATAGAAATAACAGAAACAGAAAATATGCAGAAAGACTTGTAGTGTTAGAAAGGTTAGCAATAGTAAATAAAACAATTACAAAACTAAAGTAATAAAAAACCCAATCCCTGGGGCCGGGAGTTTGGCTTAGTGGTAGAGTGCTTGCCTAGCATGCACAAAGACCCGGGTTCGATTCCTTGGTACCACATGTATAGAAAAAAGCCAGAAGTGATGCTGTGGCTCAAGTGGTAGAGCTCTGGCCTTGAGAAAATCCAAGGACAGTGCTCATGCCCTGAGCTCAAGCCCAGGACTGGCAAAAAAAAAAAAAAAAATTTGTAAGATACTTAAAATAAGAAAAATACAAATGTATGGGAAGAACCAAAGCAACAGCAAATAAACCGAAAATCTTATATGTATCAAAAAATATAAAAAATGAAAACAAATCAACTAGACAATCTCAGAAATTAAAAAACAAATCAAGCCCGGCGCAGTAGCTAATACCTGTAATCCTAGCTACTCAGGAGGCTGAGATCTGAGGATCAAGGTTCAAAGCCAGCCCAGGCACAAAAGGACCTGAGACTTTTATCTCCAATTAACCTCTAGAAAACGGGAAATGGGTCTTGGCTCAAGGGTAGGCCGATAATCTTGAGCTGAAGAGCTCAGGGACAGCACCTAGGCCAAGTTCAAGCCCCATGACCCACCAAAAAAAAAAAGTTGTATTTTAGAAGTCAACATTGAAGTCATCAAAAATAAGATAGGCCCATTACCATGTATATATGTGTTCCATGTATTTCTATATTATTATATACCACAATAAAACAAGTTTGTTTGTTTGTTTCGTTGGTTGGTTGGTTTGCTGATTGGTTTGGGACATGGGGCTTGAACTCAAGGCCTGGGTGCTGTCCGTGAGCTCTTTTTGCTCAAGGCTGGTGTTGAACGACTTTAAGTCACAGTACCACTTCTGGTTTTCTGGTGGTTAACTGGAGAGAAGAGTCTCAAATACTTTCCTGCAAGGATCGGCTTTGAACTGTGATCCTCAGATCTCAGCTTCCTGAGTAGCTAGGATTATGGGCATGAGCCATCAGCACCTGGCTAAAACAAGTTCTTAAGAACTCATAGTGATTCTGAAAATCCTATCATACATAGTGTCTTGGTCACTTATATGGAAGAAAAGACAATTTTTAACAAAGATAAGCATTAAAATATTACAAAAATGAAAGTACATTTTCACATGACCTAGGGACAGATAACCTGGACAGTGCCACTCTCCTAAAAACACAGGCGGGGGCAAGGAGCATGGCCTAGTGGTAGAGTGCTTGCCTAGCATGCCCAAAGACCCAGGTTCTATTCCTCAGTGCCACTTACACAGAAGTGGTGCTCTAGCTCAAGTGATATAGCCTTGAGCAAAGCTCAAGGACAGTGTTCAGGCCCTGAGTCCAGTCCCAGGGACTGGCAAAAAAATGGGGGAACCCTGGGGTGGGAAAGCTCAGGAGAAAACTGTGTTTGGCTTTAGTGAGAGATGACTGGCATGATTTATTTCAAGGGAAAGAACTAAGATTAGTGGTAGAAGTGAAAAGATTGATTTTAACTCAGTGGTGACTGAATGATAATGATGATCTACCATCAATGGTTATTCATTTATGCTTATATTTCTCCTACTTGTCACATGCCCCCCAACAAATCAGGATACAGTGGTAAATAACACAGGCCAAGCAGCTAAGCAGAAGTGGACAATAAACAGAATCATTTCACACAGTGACAAGTAATGTTAAGAAAAGCAAAGGCAGGAGGCATGGTTCAAGTAGTAAAATGCCTATCTAAAAAGCCCTAAAAGTTCAAAACTTACTACTGTAGGAAAGTGGGGGAGGAGAAGAAAGAAGGTGAGAGGAGAATAGGGGAAAGTAGGAGAGGGGCAGGGCCTGAACTGCTTCAAGTCTGTAATCCCAGGTATTTGGGAGGAAAATTAGAGGATTGCAATTCAAAGGCCAGAAGGTGAAATCTCCATTTCAACCAATGGTTGGGTCATCTCCAGCTATAGCGGAAGTACGATGGCTAGGCACAATGGCATGCACCTGTCATCCCAGTGACACAGGGAAGTACAAATAGGAGTAACAATAAGCAATCCAGACATAAAACAACATTCTATCTCAAAAAACACTATCTCAATGGGCTGGTGGAGTGGCTCAAGTAGCAGAGTGCCTACCTATCAGTAATGAGGCATTGAGAGTTGACAGGAGGGTTGGAGAGGGAAGGGAATGGAGGGGATGCAAAGGAGGGAGGAGGAGGATCTTAAAAAGTAATGCAGGTGCCAGGGGAGGATTCTTTAGATAAGTGAGTGGGAATGGCCTGAGGAGGCAGTATTTCAGATATCCCAGAGAAATCTGTTTCATGTAAAGAAGCAGAACATGATCATGAGAAGACCATTTCATGGCAGTACAGAGAGTCTTGGAGAGAGTGGTAAATTGAAAAAAAGCTGTATATCTAAAACAGAGCAGATGGGGAGGCGACCAGCAGGTGGCAGGAAGGAGTGTCTGTAAACAGAGTGTCCCTGAAAGAAAGGAGTCTTGTCCTCTATGGTACCTTTGGAAGGGAAGATCTGCTATTAACCTTGTAAACAAATAAGTAAATTACATTTTAAAGTGGATTTGTCTCACACTACGAAATACACCTAGAATTGAACAATCCTGTCTCTGCACTGGTGAGGAATCAGGTAAATAGAAGTGACAGAAAGGTAAAGCTTATAATTTATTTCATAAATTAGCATTGAATTTAAGAGCTGCCTGTTCCTTGAATATTTCCTTTGTTGCTGAAATTATAATCTTCATCTCAACAGGCCTTTTCTTCTTCTCAAAGAGAATACAAAATCAGTTGAATCATGAGTTTTGTTTTTGTTCCTTGCATTGTTTTACACATACAAATGAGAGAAGCATTTTGTCACCAAAAACTGCACAAGAATAAATTAAGTACGTGACTAATTTCTTTTATAAAGAGCTCAAATGGTTTGCAAGCATTTTAAAACTCAAGATCCATATACGGAAAGGAAATCATTTCTGGTGGAAAGCACAGACTTCTGAAAAGCATCCTAATTATCCTCTTGTGGAGACTTCTCCACACTGAATGCCAGTTAGAAGATAATGAACTTCTACTTAGATTTCTTCCTAGATGGGATCTCCTGACCCATAACTAACAGAATCTTCTTTTTGCTTTATTCACTCAATAGTAGAGAATAATTTATCAATCCATCCACTGTAACTTCGCTTCTATCATTAAATCAAACAGGTTCTTGGCCATCATGAATTACACACAATTTACTCATGATAGCTATGGACCCAGAGAAACTCGAAATATGATTTCAAATCACCAACCATGTATCGTACCTTTGACTTTTACAATACTTCTGCAAGAAAGGAAGTACAATATCATTTGATAGTCTTTGACCCAGCACTGCCAATCCTACTAAAGGCCAAGCCTTTTGTAAGATTTTGAAGGTCTTTGAGTTTAGATTTTTAAAAAGGGGGCCAAAGTGAAACAAGAGATATTTGGAGAGCATGCTTTTGAAGACACCAGTATGAAAATATGAGAATTAACTTTAACATGGTTAAGTTACTGTCTTCTATTACAAAAAAAAAACCTCCCGATGATTAAGGATGGAAGGAACTGAGATCAAAGCTGGTTGCAGAAAGCCTATGGGAATTAAGTGGATTCAAGACCACGGGCATTGATAAATTTTATGCCTGAAATGCTTAACTAAGACTTTATGAAATTGCTGAAATGATCTGTCAAGGAAAGTCACAGGGAAAAGAACATTAAAATAAAGATTAGACAAAAGAAAATATTTGTACTCATACTTTTCAGAAAAGATAAACAGTATATATACCATAAATCCTACCCCAGAGAATCTATAATTAAGCTATCTGATCATTCAATATATGTCTTGAGAGATAATGATACGCCAGGCACTATGACAGACTCAGAGACAACAGTAGGGAAATAAGCATTATTCAGAGTTTAATCAAAGAGCCACACAATAAAATGGTAAAACAAGAGCTTTGAAAGAGATAAGAGAAAAAAAAGATAAGAGATACTAGGAAAGTTTGTGACTGGGATTTTCCATTTAATTAGGGTATATTGCCAGGGAAAACAGTGAGTGAGTTGATATCTGTAGCATAATTAGACATAAATTAATAGAGAAGTGATGTGCCAGGAAAAATGATTTATGCTAAAGCTTCAAGTTGGAAGGAAGCATGAGAGACAGAGAGTCTCAAAAGGTGGCAGGAGATGAATAGAGTAGTGAATTACCTAATATAAAAAAGGCAGCTAAAGAGGCCGGGAGTTTGGCCTAGTGGTTAAAGTGCTTGCCTAGCATGCATGAAGACCCGGGTTGGATTCCTCGGTACCACATACATAGAAAAAAGCCGAGGCTCAAGTGGTAGAGCTCTAGCCTTGAGAAAGTCCAAGGACAGTGCTCAGGCCCTGAGCTCAAGCCCAGGACTGGCAAAAAAAAAAAAAAATGCAGCTAAAAAAAATGACAAGATGAAGGAAACAATCCAGCAAAGAAAGATAACAATTGTTAACACATACACACCAAGTGCAGGTGCACCCAATTTCATTAAACAAACACTAATGGACTTAAAAGCACAAACAGAACTCAACACAAAAAAACAAAACTTCAGAAATAATTAACACTATAGATCAAACGTACTTAACAGACATCTACAGAATATTTCGCTCAAAAGCTGTACAGTATAACTTCTTCCCAACAGCTCATGAAAGTTTCCCCCAAATAGAGCACATTTTACGGCATAAAGCAAGTCTTTAAAAATATCAGAAAATCGGGCCGGGAGATTGGCCTAGTGGTAGAGTGCTTGCCTAGCACTCTTGTTCGACTCCTCGGTACCACATACTTAGAAAAAAGCTGAAAGTGGTGCTGAGGCTCAAGTGGTAGAGCTCTAGCTTTGAGAAAGTCCAAGATCCTGAGCTCAAGCCCAGGACTGGCAAAAAAAAGGATATATATAATTGGGCTGCACATAGGCACATGCATGTGTGCATGCCCACACGCACACACATACATGCACACACACAGAGGCATATGTATATATCCCCCCCTCTCTTCATTGTGGTCCTAAATCATTTGCCACGGTAAGTCTACAGTTATTGAATATAATCATTTTAGAACAAGGAAAGAAATGAAGTTATTATTGTTAAGAAAAATAGCAAAACCAGAATAAACAGAATATTGGTGGCTAAACAGCTGGTGATTAAGCTATTCTTATGAAGGTCACTTATGTTAAGAAGAAAAAACAAATAGTAATAATGACTAGACAGCAGCAACTTTGCAGGGCAGAGAGAAGAAGCCTGGGATATTTTCCAAATAGATTAGAAGTTATTTATGGGAATATTGTGTCTTATTTAATATACTGAATAAATTGACGAAAATCAAGTGAAAATCTTACACTTCCTCAACTGCTTAGGCTGCTAACTTTGGAGGATTTGGTAGAATTACTTTAAACAAATAGTCAAAAATACAAGCAATTTCTTTTTCTGTTCTTTTTTTTTTTTTTTTTTGGCCAGTCCTGGGGCTTGAACTCAGGGCTAAGCACTGTCCTTGGACTTTTCTCAAGGCTAGCGCTCTTGAGCCATAACACTACTTTCGGCTTTTTCTATGTATGTGGTATCAAGGAGATATTACTTATGTTTATCAGTTTATTATAACAAACAACCAGCCCGTGGCTCACGCCTGTAATCCTAACTACTCAGGAGGCTGAGGATCAGGGTTCAAAGCCAGCCCAGGCACAAAAGGACCTGAGACTCTTATCTCCAATTAACCTCTAGAAAACAGGAAGTGGGGCGTAGCCTTAAGCTGAAGAGCTCAGGGACAGTGCCCAGGTTGAATACAAGCCCTATGACCCACAAAAGAAAAAAAAAGAAAAGAAAAGAAAAAAAAACAACCAAATACCAAGATTTACTATACTTATAAACTGATCTCTTGAATGGTAATTCCTTTGTACTACTACTTAAAGATAATTAAAAATATATAATTTAAGAGCTAGACACTGGTGGCTCCATGCCTGTAATCCTAGCTACAGTGAAGAGGCTAAGATCTGAGGACCATGGTTAAAAGCCACACTGAGCAGGAAAGGCCCTGAGCCTCATCTCCAATTAACCACCAGAAAACTAGAAGTGGCTCTGCGGCTCAAAGTGCCAGCTAGCCTTGAGCAAAAAAAGCACCCATGTCCTGAATTCAAGCCCAGCACCAACCAAAAAGAAAAAAGAAAAGATTAACAGGAATGTTGGCCAAGTGACTGCAGAAGTTCAGTGTCTTGGGGGGAGGGAAATGGGGACAAAAACATGAGAAGGAGTAGCAATGTTTGTGAAGTAATGCACCTTCTATCTGGCGAATATAATGTAACCCCTCTATTAATTACAATAAAAATATATTTTAAAATACTTTGATGAAATGAAAAAAAAAGTTCAGTGTCTTCTCAGGAACACTGTCCAAGAACCTCTGGGTGACTGGGTCACCAATCCAAAAACTCCCTCAAACACTTGTTTAGGAATGTAGGTAAAACAGTTATGCCTGATGAAATCTTTGGCCACTGGTGATTAAACTCAAGTCTCCAAACTTCTCTTCCTTGTATGTGTTTGGGGTGGGGGAGGAAGAGGGAAGAGGAGATTCAAGGCAGGGAAACAGATGAATGCAAAGAGGAAGAATGGGCAAAAATAGTCATAACATTCAAAGCACACTGACTGTATTCTGTGTGTGTGTGTGTGTGTGTGTGTGTGTGTGTGTGTAATATTCAATGTACTTTGAACTTGAACTAACCAACCTGATGGCATGGGTAAAGTTGGGACAGATGAGGGAGAATGATGGAAGAGATGATAAGATTGAAGGTACAGGGTACTCATAAATTGACATGTTGAATTGAAATTCCTTTGTTTTAAAAAAAACTGCATTTGAAAATTTTTGTCATTCATATTTAAACGGTGTATGCAAATACATAAAAATGAACATTTCTCTTTTTGCTGATACCAATACATAAATTCAAGCTGCCCACCTTTTTTTTCTGGTTATTTTGGAGATGGAATCTCTTCTGCCCTAGATGGCTTCAAACCTCAAACCTTCAAATCTCAGCTTCCTGAGTGGCTAGCCTTATAGGCATGAGCTACGCAGGCCCAGCCAATCATCACCATCTTGAAAAGCAGCAAGAGGAAAAACATCTTGTAATATGTAAGAGATCCTCAAACCCTAAACTATATACTGGTACATCTGATTTGCTTATTTTTCTCTTTTTAAGCCATCTTTGCTAAAGATTCCTCAGTGCAGAAGTGGTACTTACTATATACACTATGTTGGAATGAACTTGTGGGTAGGAATTGGAGGGGAAAACTGGCAAAGAGTTACAGACGTTGTCCAAAACAGAAATGTACTCATCTGACTTACGTAACTGTAACCCCTCTGTATATTACCTTTATAATAACAATAAAAAATAAAAATAAAAATCAAGGTCAGCTTTGCCTAAATATGAAAAAAAGGATTCCTCCGGTTCTACTTGGTCCTTAACAATCATGACAGCCCAATATATTTTTAATATATTTTCATTCATACACCTCTTATAAATTATCAACTATATCCTTTCATAACAATGACATTAGTTACACCTTATAGTTAGCCTGACACATTCAAGGACATAAAAACAACTCAAAATTAAAAGACATTTGTCCTTAAGAAGCATAATTGTCAGACCCAAGTATGATTTCTAAAGCAATACTTGTATTTAAGAACATTCATTATTCAGGAAAATTCTACTCTTCAGGGAGTAGAATATGTATTGGTGGTTGGGGAGGGAGCGATCACAAGATGTTCATGCTATAAATGAACTCTTACATTACAAAAGAATTTATTTCATTCTATATTTGAAAGAAAGATGCCTAGGGCATATTCGAAATCGTTTCATCTAGATAGACTCTGGGAATAAGTCATTTTACAAGATGTTGCTGGGGACCAGGAGTTTCACCTAGTGGTAGAGTGCTTGCCTAGCATGCACGGAGCCCACATACACAGAAAAAGCCTGAAGTGGTGCTGTGGCTCAAGTGGTAGAGTTCTAGACTTGAGAAAGCCCAAGGACAGTCCTTAGGCTCTGAGTTCAAGCCAGGACTGGCAAAAAAAAAAAAAAAAAGATGTTGCTGGGCTCGGAGAGTGGCCAATGTACTAGAATACTTGCATAGCAAACACAAGGTTCAGAGTTCAAACCTCATTATCACAAAAAAGGAAAAACAATTATGTTAATGGTCATTTATTTTTTAAAAAAAAAGATGTTGCTTGATCCTTTTCCGGTTCATAAGCATGATGATTGGGTCATCACACGCCTGCATGACATGTGCCTCCATTAAGCCTTGTTACGACGTGGGCACATTACCGGTCTGACGTGAAAAAAAAAAAAGGATGTTGCTATCCTACAAATAAAAAAGCCAACATTTGGGCTTATTTACGTTACAATACTAGATTCCTACCAACAGAACAGTGTAAAAGTTGCGCTTGGATAGGAAAATTTTGTTCAACTCACTGTATAAATTTCCAACTCAAGAAGGGGTACATACAACTAATAAAATAATTCAGCAAAACACCACTGGAAAAACAAAAACAATGATACTTTATTCCATATGGCTTCCTATAAAATCATTTAGTTAACTACAGAGTATATACTTAGTTTACACTGATTATGAAGAAATTTTGAACCACAATATCAGTGCATTCTGAGAAGAACCCAAAGCATTCTGCATTAATTAAATTAAGGTCACATTTTAACTTAAATCAGTCTCACAGTCTCACATCCCATTCATTTGCTGATTATAATTACAGCTTATAACTATTTTTTTTCAAGCTGGAAAACTGCAAATGGAATTCAAATATGTCATGCTCTAAAATTAGAACAACTTTTTCTTATAAATTTTATATTCATTTTTTTTCTAGAGGAAGAAAATTATTTAACCAGCCAGCTTGGTCAAAGATAGTATTTGTTTTATTTTCATTTTTATTTATAGCCAGAGTGGGGCTTGAACTCAGGGCCTGGACACTGTCCTTGGGCTTTCTCAAAGCTAGCATTCTCCCACTTGAGTCACAGCACCACTTCTGGCTTTTTCTGTGTATGTGGTATCAAGGACTGGCAAAAAGAAAAACACACAAAAAACCAAAAAGGCCTAAAGTACATCATGCAGGAAATGGATGTTTCTTATTCACAAAGTTGGTCTGCAGACAAGATCTTTTCAATAAATAATACTGTCATTTAGATATCCATAAAAAGGACAAAATGACATCCAATTCATATAATGCATAAATATTAATTTCAGGTAGATTATAGTTCTAACGACAAGCAAGCACAAGGCTCTGAGCTCAAAAACTAGTAGCAAGTAAAAAAGATATTAAGAATGAAAAAAAGAAAGGCAAAAGAAATTCATTAACACTTCATAAGAAGTACTAAAATAAAGATATATACAGAATGTTTGACATGCCCAGAAGAGAAGGAAACCACTGCTGGTAAATGAGACCTCTTCTTGGGGGAAAAAGATTCACAGAGCTCTTAGGTAAACAAAGTGATTTTCTCCAGGCATTATGACCAATAGTTATGTATCATTAGACTGGACAAAAGGCCTGTTATTCAGGGAAAATAGACTTTTTGAAAAGTACAAAATGCATTACGAAAGTCCATTTGCAATGCTACTCAAGCCACATTAGCCTCCAGCAGGACTAACAAACCTGACATAACTGTTACCCTACTGCCCACGAAATCATCCCTTCATTACAGACTCACTAGTGCCAACAGAACCAATGCACTTTAACTGTTAAAACTTCACAAATCCACTCCCTGAAATTTAGCAGTATGCTTAGCATCCAAAAGTCTACTGAACTGCTTCCTAAAACTGTCTGTCAATTCCTCTTTTAATAATCATTACATGTTTTTCAATTAAAGAGTATGCAAACCAACTAGGAGAGTTACCCTTTTGGTAAAAATTACATTGGATGCTTTCGCAAGATTCAACAAAGGTGATGAGTCACTTTTAAAATGTGGCTGTCAAATTAAATTAAAAGACAACAGAGAGCTGTAAAAATCTATCATTCTGTACTTAACAATTCCATGGCTTGTCTAAATTGTTGCTTCACTTTTAGGAAATCAAAACTACAGCATTTCGGACATAATGGATGTTAGGATTCCCACCATATCAGGTCCTCAGCCCCTCCCACTTCATCTTTGGGGAGAAGCTTATATCTGCCCCCAGCTGCACAGGCCAAAGGCCCTTCACCCAAACTTGAACTCGACCCTGACATTGGCAAAGAACTCTCCTAGGGCTCAGGCCACTTCCTCAGGGATTAGTGGCATTCTCACTCTCCAACCAGACCTAGAGCTGTACACACAGAGTACCTCCCACCTTTAGTCCCAGTGTTACAAGTATAAATCTGGATAGGCGCAGATGCTTTATTGTTCCCACTCCCCTGGTGACTGTCTCTGCATGGTCTTCTGGGGTTGCTGGGGTATATGCTTTCAACGGATATGGTTCATGCAATAAAGTTAACATGGAGCCCAGTTCAAAGCAAAAGGCCTTGAATCTACATCTAGTGGTATAAACCTGTAATCCCAGACCTCAGGAGGCTGAGGCAGGAGAATTAGAGCCTGAAAAGACTAGGAGAAATGATGTACAGTAAGCTTATGGGAAAAAAAGGAGATACTCATCTACTTCCCTTAAGATTAAGGGACCAAAATCTTTTAGGGAAAATGAGACAAAATGATGATAAATTGAGGCAAATGAGGCCTGGTGAAGGCAACTCAGAAACATGGAACTTAAAAATACAGAAGCACTATCTTTGCTTCAGAGAGACAATAGGATGCATTCCTTCCTGAGAGAAATGTTCCCCCCAAGCCTAAGCAACCTCTATCCAAAATGCAGACAAAAGGAAGCCTTCCTTGTTTCAAGGCTAAGCATCCGTTTTACGGCAGGAAGTATTCTTACCTGGAAAATACTCCAAACATCCAGGAACTCAAAAGCAAAACATCAGGAGTGATAAGGGCAGAAGATAAAACACCTAACTTTCCATGACTTTAAAGTCAGACCTCCTGCCTTTTCCATATACATACTCCGAAGGGCTAAGGGCTTGTGTCTATGTGTATCTCCCAGGGAGTGCACCAATTCTGTCTCTCTCCCACTGAGATCACAAACTCTGTTTTAGAGTTTGCCCCTGCCTTTCTCCTTGCCTGTTTGTATGTTTGTTTTTTGTCTCCTTGCCTGCTTGCTTACTCACTCAATAAAGCTCTGCCAAGTTTTCTTACCGCCTTGACTTGTCCAGAAATTCTTATTCTGCGATTGAAGTCAAAGACCCTAAGTGAAGAGTCCCTACTTTGGAAGGAAAAGTAAACAAAACTTCATCTGCAACAAGGTTATGCTTCAAACTATATACGATCTCAAAAAAAAACCAATATGATAACCTCAAAAAATTAACTTTTCAGCTACTGACTCCAAACAGCAAATAAAGAGAAGCATTTCACATTCTTCCCATTCCTCTCATTACTTCAAGTCTCAGCACAAAAGCTATCTTCCAAGAAAAGCACCAAAACGCTAACTGCCTCTTTAAAACACACTCAATTGGTGCTAGATTGCTATTGGTTTTTGCACTGGGCCAATTTTAGAAACCAAATTCATTATGATACTGAAAATTCTATTTCTCGCTTTGATCTCAATTCTCAAAAAAGTAAAAACAAGATGGGACCAGCAACATACTTCAGCGTAGCACTTACCTAGTACACAGAGGTTCTTCGTTTTGACCCCTTAGCATGGGCATCTCCATAAAACAAAACATCTCAATAAAGCAGTGCAAAGACAGATCTTACAATAATGACATACTTTTTTTTTCCCAAAAGGATCTGTGAAAACACTAAGCAATTTAAGAAACACAGTATGTCTACCTAGATGGAGGACAAGTAGGAAATAAGTAAAAATATCTGAAAACAAACTAAAGAAAATAAATATGGATCAATCTTTTAAAATTCATGTGTTCTCTCATATGTGGAAATTAGATCTAAAATAGAATTACGTGTAATAACATACAAAGCTCAATGCATTTACACACAAATTGACTAAAGGAAAGTATACTTAAGGAAGGAATCTAAAGGTGTAACTCCTCTGAACAACTAATGTACTGTTTATCAAAATGAATACGAGGAAGTGAAAACACATTTGGGGGTGGACAAACTGGAAGGGTACCCTTCTGGAGGAAGGTGGAGTAAATGTCATTATATTCAATACACACTATGTAAAACATTAACTATGTAACTTGATGAGAAGAAAGGAAGGTGTGACACTGACTGAAAGATTCACCCTCCACTCATAACCTCAGGCACATCACGAAATATCTGCCTCTGGGTAAAGCATTCCATTCTGGAGGTTCAACATCCCAGGATGAGACATTCTAGACCTAACCACAGGTGCCCACCTCCCCCAGTTTGAAAAAAAAAAAAAAACATGTCCTGTCATTAATCCTTAAGCCACCTGCCCCCTGGTGTCACAACCTGCTCCATTGAGTCACGTACTACTCCTGGCCTGACCCAATATCTCAGCCTCAGGCCTCACCTCTCAGCACAACCTCTGATCCTGCCGGAAGGTCACTGCCCCTCATTGTTGTGTCTCAATAAACAGTCCTCGCCTGTTGAGACTGAGTCCAGCCTTTTCCTTCCTCCTCTATTTTCCTTTTCCTAACACTGACCAAGAAGCATTGTATGTATATCCTGACTTAGGGAATTGCAACCCCTTTCTTCAACTATTAATAATATATCCAATTATCACAAACACTAAAAAGGAAAAAAAAATCATTTTGAAATGTTTTTATAATGAAATGCTTTCATTAGTTCATACATCAACTAATCATATTACATATTATTGTGCACAAAGAAATTATTCATGGAACTCAGAAATATACAGTCTTTGGCTTATAACTCCATTGTAAAAACTGGATTCTGTGAAAACTTAATTCAGAGATTAGGACTGTTAGGAAACTGAGTCATGAGGATATTAGAATAAAGAAAGAGCAGAAAATGACCTCAACAGACCAGATCAACTTTAATGGAAAGTTGAAGAGAGATTCCATGGTGATCTGGCCCCATGGAGCATATGATTAAAATACTCCAGTAAAACCAAGTATTTCAAAAAAATTTAATCAGGTAGCACAATATGGCACTTTGTAATACTGTTCTGTCTTACTTACATTAATTTATTTAATGTTCCCAGAAACACTTAATGATTATTTATGACTAGAAAAATTCATGTTACCAGCTGGGTGCTGGTAGCTCACACCCATAATCCTAGCTACTCAGGAAGCTGAGATCTGAGGATCACAGTTCAAAGCCAGCCCAGGCACTGAAATCCTAGAAACTCTTATCTCCAATTAGGCACTAAAGTCTGTAAAACTCTTATCTACAATTAACCATCATAAAACCAGAAGTGGCACTGTGGCAAAAGGAATAGAGTGCTAGCCTTGAGCTGAAGAGCTCAGGGACAGCCCAGAGTTCGAGCCTCAGGATGGGTGGGGGGGAAATTCATGTGACCCACAAGGAGACTAATGGAAAAATAAGTAGCTTGCTCAATGTCACAAAGTTAGATAGTAGCAGAACTAGAATTCAAAATCGGAATATTAAGTTCTACTTAACAGATAACCCAGACAGCTTAAAACTAGTGCAGAAGAGCCAGGTTCCAGTGGCTCATGCTTGTCATTCCAGCTATTCAGGAGACTACGATCTGACAACAGCAACTGAAAAAAGTCTGTGAAATTCACTGAACTACCAAAACAGCTAGAAGTGAAGCTGTGATTCAAGTGGTAGAGTGCTAGGCTTGAGCACAAAAGCTCAGAGACAGCACCCCAGGCTGGGAATCGGAGCCTTAGGACTAAGGCAGCTCAGTAAGTGTGCGTGCGTGTGTGCCTGTGTGTGTCATGTACACACACAGGCACACACACCAAAATCAAAAACAACTCATGCAAAAGGAGCATCTCCATATGACAGGGATGAATGATGCTGAGTATTTTTTTCATACATTATCACATGTAAGACTAATTGTGTTTTAAAAGAGAACATTCCCAAAGTTAATAAGTACCTGGTCCTTGAGCACACAACTAGTAAAAAGCAAAGCAGGATAGATGAAGGAAATGAGATAGGGAGGATAGCAGCTAGGAATTAAAAAAATAAATACTATATTAATGAACTGGATAATTAAAAGAAAAAGCACTTTCTCTGCTTTACATTTATGATCCCTCATTAAGCTGCAGTTCTCTCTGACCTTGCCTGCCTAACTAGTATGTTCTGAGAACTAAGCAAAGATATATATATATATATATATTTTGTTTTTGTAGTTGTGGGGATTGAACAGCTAAGACTATTCACGGCTAGAGCCTTGAGCCACAGAACCACTTCCACTCTTCAGGTGTTTAGCTAGTGAATACAATCTTTTGGACTTTCCAGCCCAGGCTGGCTTTGAACCTCATTCAGATCTCAGCCTCTTGTGTAGCAAGGATCACAGGCATAAGCCACTGCTGTAAATCACATTTTGCAGGTTCAAATGTTAATGTCTTTATTAAAAGGCCAGTGGTTACATGGCTGACTCCAGTCTCAAAGTCCAGCAGCCAGAAAACACAATACAGTTAGATAACCAGCCAGAGATGACAGACACAACAGATACAATACCAACAAGCCAATTCAACTCTGACATGAATTGGGACACCATGATGACCGGAGAACATCCAGGAGATAGAGTAAAGGACCCCAACATGGAGAGACCCGTGATATAGTGCCCCTAGACAGAGCTGGTCAAGGTCTAAATAGGGTCAGGGCAGGGGTAGGGTCACAGGAAGCCCCCAATCCCAGGTACTGGACTGACAGGCATAGTAACTTTCAGCCAAGTGCCCATCCCTGTTTCCAGGGACAACACTTATCACCTGGGGACATGGGGCTTTACCTTCCCCACCAGGAGGACAAGATGGGACACCTTTATTCTCCATATACAAGGGTTCTTTCTTGAGGCTGTGTTATCTGCATTTCTGTGAAACAGAGTCCTCATCTGCATTTAATAGATAGCATCTCTCACCTCTAGGCTTTTCCTCCACCCAGCTAGCAGCACCAGAATGACTGCAAGAAATTACTTAGGCTCAGTCACCTTATTTCACCACCAGTGCCCTGTGCAAAGAAATATGAAGGTGCATTGGGGGAAATCACTTGGTAAAATAACTCCTTTTTTAATCACAAGTGTTTGTGAAGGAAAATATTTGCCTCAAGGATAGACATCTGTCTTGAAGGGAGTATCTGGCAGACACTCATCCTGTTTAATGGGATGTTCAGACATATACCTCATAATGACCCAAATTTAAAAGCTGCCCATCTTTGATATTTCAGAGCCCAACAGATAAAACAAAGTAATACCAAATATGATTAAATGTACCAGGTTTCCAAAACAAAGTGGAGCATTATCCTATAGTGATTTGTTTTGTTTTTTTAACCAATCCAGGGGCTTGAACTCAGGGCCTGACCACTGTCCTTGGGCTTTTTCCTCAAGGCTAACATTTTACCACTTGAGCCACAGTACCACTTCTGGCTTTTTCTATGTATATGGTAATGACGAATTGAACACCAGTCTTTGTGCATGCCAGGCAAGCACTCTACTACTAGGCCAAACTCCAGGCCTCTTACAGTGATTTTAAGTCAAACCCCCAAACTGCTTTTTCACACATCCCTCTGAAGTTGAAATAGTCGCTACACCTGTTGGTCAGATGAGCCCACACTTATTTCTAAGTAGCACTATCTTTCTATCTTTGGCTTCCTTTACTAATAACACTTTCATGGCCTTTACCTATATGTGTCCTAAAATGCTTTTTTTGCAACATCACAAAGTTGTTATCCCAAAGGCTAGGTAAAAGCCTCACCAAATATATATCTTAGTTAAAAGTGAATTGGGAGTCAGAGCAAGGTGGCTCACACCTGTAATCCTAGCTACTCAGTGTCGGGGACATTCTCCCCCTCCCTGAATTCTTAGTGTAAGAATGTGCCTGCATCTTGTAATTAGGTCACTAAGCAACACATGCCTTCTTGCGTTGATATGCAAACATCCTACCACCAGGCCTCTACCCAGAGCAAACATCCTACTACCGGACCCCCTACCCCGAGCAGTTCCTATACCCCAACCCCCTCCTGCTTCCCCTGAAGAGGCATATAAACCCCTGTGTGAAAAAATAAAATTTGCAGCTTGATCAGGATGCTTGTCTTGCTGCCTTCTTCGTGTCTCCTGTCCCTTTCATTCCTCCCTCTAGGTTCTTGGCCCTAGTTGACATCCCGCTGGACGGGACAACTCAGGAGGCTGAGATCTGAGAAGCACAGTTCAAATTCAGCCTGGGCCTGAAAGACTGAGAGGCTCTCATCTCCAAATGAGAAAAGAGGAAATGGGGCTGTGGTGCAGGGAGAGGGCGATAGCCTTGAGCTAAAGAGCTCTCAGACAGTACCCAGGCCCCATGAGACAAACAACAACAAAAAAGTGAACTGGGAACTACTGATTAATAAAATTTATTTTAAAAAAGTGCTAAGACTGGGGCCGGGAGTTTGGCCTAGTGGTAGAGTGCTTGCCTAGCATGCACAAAGACCCGGGTTCGATTCCTTGGTACCACATGCATAGAAAAAAGCTGGAAGTGGTGCTGAGGCTCAAGTGGTAGAGCTCTAGCCTAGAGAAAGCCCAAGGACAGTGCTCAGACACCTGAGCTAAAGCCCAGGACTGGCAAAAAAAAAAAAAAAAAAAAAAAAAAGTGCTAAGACTAGATATGCAGAAGAGAGCTTTGTTATTACTATTCAACTCTGGAATAAGCATAAGAATGCCCTACCTCTAATCCTGTAATAGGTCTGACCATTTTTACTAAGAGCTACTAACTACTATGAAAACAACTAAACAGAGGGCTTGCAGTTTGGCCTAGTAGTAAAGTGCTAGTACCACATACATACGTACAAAAAAGCCAGAAGTGGTGCTGTGGCTCAAGTAGTAGAGTTCTACCCTTGAGGAAACCCAAGGACAGTACTCAGGCCCTGAGCTCAAGGACTGGCAAAAAAAAAAAAAAAAAGCTAAACATACGGATGTGGTGCTGTGGTTCAAGTCCCACAACCGACAAAAAAAAATAAACACAGAGTAAACATTAAAATTGAATGGTTGGAGCCAGTTGTGTTTGCAGATACTTTAATTCCAGTTTTCTGGAGGTCAAGCTGGAAGCCAGCCTGTGCTCCATAGTGACACTGCCTCAAAAAAAAATAGTAGTTGACAAAGATAATATTGGAAGTTGAAAGACTAACACCCACATTCACCCACATTGTCTTAGAAAATGATAAGATATATTGATGGAAGATATGCTAATACTAATTGTATTTGCCAATTTAACTTTTTTATCCAGGTACTGATTCTTTGCAAAACATCTTTTCTGCTTTCTGTAACAGCTATAGGGGATTTCCCAAGTTTGGGGCCAGGGTAAATGACCCAATTTGCTGCATTTTAATGAAGACTGTGCTCCTAATAGAGTTTTCCTGTTAATCTCTGGTGAAGTAAGGGAAATTAGCCATTATAATTAAGCTTAGAGATCAGGACAAAACATTTTAGATGGATGAACTAGCAAATACACAAACTTTAATGGAGTAAATGATTACTGGCTCAGTTTACTCTATTACTTTATGTTAACCAGATAAAATATATGAGGTTTTGCAAAGTAGAAAGAGAGATACAATTTAGAAATGGGCTTACTTAATAATAGATTATTCACTCAAGAAATATTTCTTTGGGCCGGGAGGTTGGCCTAGTGGTAGAGTGCTTGCCTAGCATTCACAGAGACCCACGCTCGATTCCTTGGTACCACATACATAGAAAAAAAAGGTGGAAGTGGTGTGGCGGCTCAAGTGGTAGAGCTCCAGCTTTGCGAAAAGTCCAAGGACAGTGCTCAGGCCTCGAGTTCAAGCCCCACAAGTGGAAAAAAAAGAAGTATTTCTTCAGCACCTACTGAGGCCAGATGTTTAACATTCTTCTGTATCCCTGTGCATTATATTTTACCTCTATCAAGAAGCTGGGCCCTCTGGGACCCCACATAGGGCTAATACTCTTGTAGAGATGAAATGGATTAAATGTGGCAAATCAACCTGTAAAATGTACTGTGCTAAAATAGCACAGTTGAATGAGTGAAATATTTTTACAACACAATAAAAAGTGTGAGAGCTGGGTGCCAGAGGCTCAAGCCTGCAATCCTAGCTACTCAGGAGGCTGAGATCTGAGGATCGTGGTTCAAAGCAAAGGTCCCGAGACCCTTATCTCCAATGAACCACCAGAAAACTGGAAGTGGCACTGAGGCTCAAGAGGTAGAACACTAGCCTTGAGCTGAAGAGCTCAGGGACAATGCCCAGGCCCAGAGTTCAAGCCCCATGATCAACAACAACAAAAAAAATTAATAATTTTTTTTTAATTTTTAAAAATACTGTTTAAATAAACAGCGTAGGCTGGGTGCAGTGGCTCATGCCTGTATTCCTAGCTACTCAGTAGGCTGAGATCTGAAGATGCAGCCCGGGGACTTTAGTCTGTGAAACTCTTATCTCCAATTAACCACTAGAAAACCAGAAGTGGCGCTGTGGCTGAAGGGGTAGGGCAGTAACCGTGATCTCAAGAGCTCAGGGACAGTGCCCAGGCCAGAGTTCAAGACCCATGACTAACAACAACAACAAAAAATAATGTAAAGGACCTAGAAATTTAAAAAGCCACAGTTTATCTCTATATATTTTACATACTTTCTTTTTCTCTCTCTCTTTCTCCATCCTATAGCTGTTTTAATAATCTAGCAGCGAGAATGAACAAAAGGAACTAATATTTGCTGCATTACACACAAAGTACCTGTACTGGGCACTTCACCTATGTTATTTCATTTAATTTTACAGCCATCTTTTTAGGTATTATATATAGTAACTTAATACCTGAGTGAATTTTCATTTCACAAGGATCAAACTAAAAAAAACAGAACAACACAACTCTGATTTGGTAGCACTATTTCACATAATAGAACCTTTAAAAAAAAAAAAAAGGCTATTAAAAGAAAAAAAGGGGGGTGCAGGAGTTTGGCCTAGTGGTAGAGTGCTTGCCTAGCATGCACAAAGACCCAGGTTCAATTCTTCAGTACCACATACATAGAAAGTGGAAATGGTGCTGAGGCTCAAGTAGTAGAGCCCTAGCCTTGAGAGAGTCCAAGGACAGTGCTCAGGCCCTGAGCTCAAGCCCAGGACTGGCAAAGAAAAAAATATTGAGCTGGGAGTATGGCCTAGTATTACAGTGCTTGCCTAACATGAACAAAGCCCCAGGTTCGATTCCTAGGTACTACATATACAAAAAAGGCCAGAAATGGTGCTGGGACTCAAGAGGTAGAGCACTAGCCTTGAGCAAAAAGTGTCCAAGGACAGTGCCCAGGCCCTGAATTCAAGCCCCAGAAATGGCCAAAAAAAAATAAATATATTAGCATGTGAACAAAATGCCAAAAGCAAAATACAAATAACTAATACATAAATCATATAAATATTCAATCTTACAAGTCACTTTCTTTTGTTTTCCCATTTATTTATTTATTTTAGCTGGTCCTAGGGTTTGAACTCAGGGCCTAGGTGCTGTCCCTCAGCTTCCTTTTGCTCAAGCCAGATCTCTACCATTTCAGCCACAGCTCCTCTTCCAGCTTTTTTGAGATTAGGAGTATCATGGATTTTCCTGCTGAATGGCGATCCTGAGATCTTTCCTGGGTACCTAGCACTACAGGCATGAGCCACCAGTGCCCTGCCTTCCAAGCAATTTTTAATTACTAAGGTGTTTTACAGAGAACACACCCTTTCATAAGTCAATAATGAGTACATTTCTTTTTTTTTTTTTTTTTTTTTTTGCCAGTCCTGGGCTTGGGCTCAGAGCTTGAGCACTGTCCTTGGACTTTCTCAAGGCTAGAGCTCTACCACTTGAGCCTCAGCACCACTTCCAGCTTTTTTCTATGTATGTGGTACCGAGGAACCGAACCCGGGTCTTCATGCATGCTAGGCAAACACTCTACCAATAGGCCAAACTCCTGGCCCCTCTTCCAAGCAATTTTAAAACAAAGAACAGTAATGAGAAACCCTTTCATCAGAATGGCCAAAACAAATTTTTTTGCTTCAAGTGACTCAGCAGTATTTCCTCTTCAGCTTTCACAGGTCTGGCACACATTCATCCCAACCATCTACCAATGATCTACCCAATCATCCCAATCATAACCTTCAGTAACATTCAAAGGGGATACAGGATCAGTATTTTTTTTTTTTGGCCAGTCCTGGGCTTGAGCTCAGGGCCTGAGCCCTGTCCTTGGACTTTCTCAAGGCTAGAGCTCTACCACTTGAGCCTCAGCACCACTTCCGGCTTTTTTCTATGTATGTGGTACCGAGGAATCGAACCCGGGTCTTCATGCATGCTAGGCCAGCACTTTAACCACTAGGCCAAACTCTCGGCCCCACAGGATCAGTATTTTAAGAAAATGAAAAAGCTAGAATAGGTGCTGAGGCTCAAGTGGTAGAGTTCAAGCCTTGAGAAAGTCCAAGGACAGTGCTCAAGCCCAGGACTGGCGAAAGAAAGAAAGAAAAGAAAAGAAAAAAGAAAAGAAAAGAAAAGAAAAGAAAAGAGGAAAGGAAAGGAAAGAGGGAGGGAGGGAGGGAGGGAGGGAGGAAGGGAAGAAAGAGAGAGAGAGAGAGAGAGAGAGAGAGAGAGAGAGAGAGAGAGAGAGAGAGAGAGAGAAAGAAAGTGATCAAAGGTGTACACAAGAATCTAATTTAAATGCATTCTGGATTCTGGCCTGGCCCTGGTGGCTCACTCCTATAATCCTAGCTACTCAGGAGGCTGAGATCTAAGGATCACGGTTCAAAGCCAGCCCTGGCACTAAAGACAGTGAGAATTTTATCTCCAATTAATGACTAGAAAACCAGAAGTGGTGCTGTGGCTCCAGGGGTAGGGAGGTAGCCTAGAGCCGAAGAGGTCAGGGACAATGCCAGGGGTAGGGCCGTAGCCTTGAGCTGAAGAGCTCAGGGGCAGCACCCAGGCCCAGAGTTCAAGCCCCATGACCGACTTTAAAAAAAAAAAAGTCATTCTTTGCCATGACAGTAGTCACATGAGGTATGTGACTCTTAAGTTCTATTTCAGAACACACAAGCTTAGCTTTTTATCCCACACTGAAACCCAATGAAATAAGGCAAAGAAAAATAGAAAAAAAAAATTCAGAGTAGTCCTGAGAACCTAAGAGGTGCTTATAGTAAACTAGTGAGGAAGAATTAATTTCCTAACAGCTGTGAAGCAAGTTAAAATGAAATAGGTAGCAAAACTCAACAGAGCTAAAGACCCTATAACTTTGTGTAGCCAAAGAGGCCTTTCTTTAAGACACAAATTTTTTCCAGGAGAATCTTTGAATGATAATAAAATGAGACATAATGAGAAGTAAAGAAAAAGCAAGGTCGGGAGTTCAGCCTAGTGGTATAGTGCTTGCTTACCTAGCAAGCATGAGGACCGGGGTTTGATTCCTCAGTACCACACACATAAAAAAGCCGAAGTGATGCTGTGGCTCAAAGAGTAGAGCTCTAGCCTTGAGAAAGCCCAAGGACAATGCTCAGGCCCTGGGTTCAAGCCCTGGGACTGGCAAAAAGAAAAGAAAAGACAGTAATGTTATATGATTGTAAAGCTAGAAAACACCATTGCCAGTAAACTTTCCTACCCTTTCAGTAAGTAAGATTAGTGCCAACATTCACCCAGTCTTGACTCTTTAAAATAATAAGCAATATTCCTTAATAATGATGAGGCCAGAGAAGTAAAGTATCAATTACCTATAGCTTCCATGAGGAATGGGGAGTCTACCCACTCAGAAAATCAACCCACATACTCTACAGAAACATATGGCATCCCACAACAAATGGGCAAGCTAACTGAACAGATAGTTCTCATAAAAAGAAATATAAATGACTAATAAATACATGAGTATCGCAAGAACTATAAATGGCTAATATATACATGAGGATCACAAGAAGAAATATAAAAGGCTAATAAATACATGAGGAAGTAACACCCTTAGCTATAAAGAAAATGAAAATCAAAATCAAAATAAGATTTCATCTCATTCAAGTCAGAGTAGCAGCCATCAAAAAAAAGAAAAAAACAAGCTGGGCATGGTGGCTCATACCCATAATCCTAGCTACTCAGGAGGCTGAGATCTGAGGATCAAGGTTCAAAGCCAACCCCAGAACAAATGGACCTGACAGTCTTATCTCTAATTAACCTCTTGAAAACGGGGAAGTGGGACTGTGGCTCCAGGGAGTAAGGCAATGGCCTTGAGTTGAAGAGCTCAGGGACAGCACCCAGGCTGAGTTCAAACCCCATGATCCCCCAAAAAAGAAAATGTATCAAGGAGGAATCTGATGGGCCATATAAGGAAATTCAGTCTTTCTCCTTTCTCTTTTGTCCTGTTGGCAAGACAGCCTGGGTGCATGACATGCCCCAAATCATATTTTATATTATATTGCCAACTGTAGATAATATTACCAAGCTGGACTCAACTATCTATCTTGAAAACCTGAGGTGAATGGCAGAATCATTAACAGAAGTTTACTTAAAAAAAAAAGGAGAATAAATTTGAGTAAATGATACGTTATGTGTAAGCAGATCAGTAAGGATCTACAGGGGTGGCAGAAAAAGAAATGTAAGAGAAGGACATGGAGATCAAAAAGGGCATATACTGTTTCAGGGGACAGTGATTAACAGTGTCAGGTGCAATGGAAATGCCAAGTAAAATTAGAACTAAATGAATACACTAGATGTAGCATACAAATTACAGGCAAAATCACTCAGCAAAACCAACCTAAGGGGTAATAGGGATGGAAGCCAGAAAGCAACAGCTGAAGTTTCACAAGAGAATGAGAAATGGACAGACATCACTCTTTAAGCAGTTCAGAAATTTTCTAGAATAAGAATCTTAATAAGAAAATGGACAGAAAGGGCCTAGAGCTGGTTGCTCACACTTGTAATCCTGGTTACTCAGGACATTAAGCTGAGGAACAGTTCTAAGCCAGTCCAGATAGAAAGTCTGCAAGATTCTATTTCCACTTAACTAGCAAAATGCAGGAGTAGAGGCATGGCTCAAGTAGTAGAGCACCAGCTGTGATCAAGATTGCTGAGGGAGAGCTTGAAGCCCTAATTTAAGACCCTGACACCAGTACAAAAATAAATGGGCAGACTGTATGAAATCAGAACAAGGAGGCCTGTCGAAAACAAAACAAGGGAGGAGAAAGAGGAAGGGAGAGGAAAACTAAGGGAGGGAATAGTATGGGGTATAACATATGCATGCATGAAATCATTACAATGAATACCCCCTTGTGCAACTAATATATGCTAAGAGGTAAAAAAGTAAAGAAGGCCCAGTGATTGTAAATAGAGATTCCCTCCTTGAACACTTGTTTGTTAAACTTGTCATTTAAAAGATGATGTAAAAATCAACGTTAATAAATTCTCTAATAAAATTTTTTTTTAAAAAGTAAAGAAGGAAGACAGAAAAGGAGGAAAAAATGGGGAGAAAAATCAAAGAAGACAAAAGTGAAAGTATGCTACAAGGTTACACAACCTCTGTACTGCTAACATTTCAAATTTAAATGTGTACTTGAATGTTTTTAATGAAAACATTTAAGAAATACATAGATATAGCTAAAGAAGAAATTAGTGAATAACTAGATACCAAGAAATCATCCAAAAGGTAAAAATGTAAATATTAAAGGGCATTTAAACAACATGGAGCATACAATGACAGTCCAACATTGTAACATCCAAATAATGGTATACTCTGGTTTCTCTTCAGATCATATAAATCTTTCACCTTTTACTAAAGATTGCAGAAATGAAAAACAGAAGAGAAACAATATTTGTTAAGTTTCTCTAGCCTCTAATCCTAGCTACTCAGGAGGCTGAGATCTGAGGATAGCAATTCAAAGCCAGCCCTGGCACTACAGACTGTGAGACTCTTATCTCCAATTAATCTTTGGAAAGGGGGAAGTAGGACTATGGCTCTAGGTGTAGGAAGGTAGCCTTGAGCTGAAGAGCTCAGGGGTAGTAGGGTGGTGCCTTGAGCCCAGAGTTCAAGCCCATGATGGGGGGGGGAGAAGAAGGAGAAGGAGGAGAAGGAGGAGAAGGAGGAGAAGGAGGAGAAGGAGGAGGGATGAGGAGGGAGGGAGGGAGAGAGAGAAGTGTGTAAAGTTCAGAAACACCTAGACTAAGTTTACTATTAACAGAACAGAAAGGAAAGAACTACTTAAGAACATTCTTTATTAAGAATGTAAAATGATGTTCTATAAAGAAGGTGTACCTGTAATAAGCATCCTGCAGACTACTTGACCTTATCTAAATAAAACATTGTGACTATGGACAAATGGAATGTTGTAGGTTAAGAGGCAAAATTACCATGAGCTACTTTTAATCCCTTTGTATTCCTTATTCTTATTGGGGATGGGGGTGATTAAGCTGTTTTGTGCTTAGTAGGCAGGCATTGAGCTATGCCCCCAGGTCTTTTCCTTCTAGTTATTTTGGGGGTGAATTTATGCCCTTATCAGTCTGGATCATGAACCTCCTGTTTATTTCCTGTGTAGCTGAGATGACAAGCATACACCACAATCCTCACCTTTTATTAAGACAGAATTCTCAGGACTCTTGGCCTTACTGGTCTCAAGTCACAATAATCCC
Source organism: Megascapheus bottae (assembly GCF_031878675.1). Taxonomy (NCBI): domain Eukaryota; kingdom Metazoa; phylum Chordata; class Mammalia; order Rodentia; family Geomyidae; genus Megascapheus; species Megascapheus bottae. Next base: position 6,540,339 of record NC_143547.1, on the reverse strand, counting down.
AATCTTGCCTCCTGAATAGACTTTCATTCCTTTTCCACTTTGTATCTGACCTAAAACCTAAGGACTTTTAGGTAAAATTCTTGAAATTTATCTGTAAGATTGACACGTAGACTCCATCTACTCTAAAGCTAAAAATGTGATAAAGACAACATTCCAAGTCTACAGTCTTGCTATAGCCCACCAGATAACCCACTTGTGTATTTTGTAAGCGCACTGACTTATAACTCTCTTATAACTCTATTTTCTTTGGTTATAAAAGTTCACATTGCCCTTTCTGTGGTAGGACATGTCATTAGGAGAACTTAAATCTATAGTTATATTTCCAGACCATAGGCACTCATATATGGCTCACCATAAACTATTTTCTTTGAAAGCAGAGTTGGAATTTTATATCAACAGAAAGAAACTGAACCAAGAAATACGGTGAATGATGAAAGTTGAAACAAAATAAGCCTAAAAAGCATATTATTGACTATTCACTACTTTTATAAGCTTAAGGTGGCTTAAACAATGTAAAACTAACACATAAATAACACTAACAAGGAAAGAGAGACAAAAGTTAAGAGGAAGTCATTCTAAAAATCTCAGCAGGTAAGGTTAGACTTTAGCAAATGTGTATGTTAAAATTTTAAGGGTGAACTAATTTCTGACTTCCATAATAAAATAAAAGGACTGGAAGAAGCATAGCTGTCCCCCTTAAATGGAAAAGAGCTTGGCAAATTGCAAATTCAGGACTGTGTATGTGTGTCTGTGTGTGCATGCACACACACGTGCACAGCATGTGTGCATGTGCATGTACATATGACTACATATGCCAGTACCAGGGCTTGATTAAACTAGAGTCCTCACACTTACCCTTGGCTTTCTTGCTCATGGCTGGAGCTCTACCAACTGAGCCACGCTTTCTGACCAGTATTTTGCAGGTTAATTTGAGATGGGAGTCTTAAAGACTTTTCTGTCTGGACTTGCTTCAAACCTCAATCTTCTAGAACTCAGCCTCCTGAATGGCTAGGCTAGCATTTCTGGCATGAGCCATTAGCACCCAACTCAGGACTTTATTTTGTTGGGAGGAGGTGTCGGTCATGAATTCTGGGCCTGGGCATTGTTGCTGAGCTCTTCAGCTCAAAGCTACTGCCCTACCTCTTGAGTCAA